>NC_141611.1:46994520-47292020 GCF_047967505.1 Dipteris shenzhenensis
TAATCCCTCCTAACTCATCCGTTTGGGACCCAAACTGACCCCCGTTTGAACCCAGATTTCACACACAGAAACACCATGCTACAGGGTATTTTCCCAGCCCAATGCACACCATTTTGGCATCCCTAGCACTCGCTCATTCATGCCCCCGTGTGGGCCTCGTTTCGCACAAATTCGCTCGTATCTTCATGCCGTGACCTCTTATTAACGATCCGTCTGCACCGGTATAGCTACCTACACATGTAGAACAATCTTAGGCACATTATTAACACGACGGTCCCTACACAAACGAACACCACTCTAACCCTCCGAACAAAACTTCATCCACACCTGGACTTGTGGCAGAGACACCCTTAGCAAATCTCGCCCAATTTGCATGCAGCTACATTCTGGCCAATGCCTTCGACTTCACCACTTGCCAAATCCACATACAACTCTGCTGGAACCACCGCCCGTGACAATCCTCTACCTCGAATCCCCCCCTGAGATTCAATCACTCCCTTTAACTCCTCCACGCCCCAACATGGCTGGACGCCATCGTGACAATGATGGGGATATTGACCTCCATGCAGAGGCTGACAATTTCTTTAATCAAAGAAATAATAACAATCAAGGCAGATGCCCCTTGGGAAAATTAGAACTTGCCAAATACAATGGTAGGGGAGATCCACCCCGATTCCTCGAGCATTTTTATGCCGCATGCTGAGTAGGTGGAGATCAATCCCATGAAACCAAGGTGGCTTGGTTTCCAATGGCCTTAACTGATGAAGCGTCTGAATGGTACCTAGACCTTCTAGTGGAAGAGAGCCCCACATGGGACCTCCTTCAAACACAATTTAAAAGACACTTTCAAACAGAGAGGCTACAAGATGATCCCGCTCTCCAACTAAGCAAGATCGAACAAGGCGGGCGAGAAGATGTACGCACGTACCTAGGTAAGATGAAAAGATTAATCGCCAAATGTGACCCACGCCCAGATGCAAAGTACCTCACGGCATGGTTCATTGCAGGACTAAGAAAGAAAATCCGAAAGGATATGAAAAAGATAAGCAGCTATGAAACGTTCAGTGCTACTCATGCGGCAACCATTGACATCGAGGATGGGATGACCGACTCAGACACTAGCAAGGATGATGGCAGATCTAGTACGTGAGATAAGCGCTCGAAAAAAAGCAAATCAAAGTCCACTGTCGAAACATCCAATGAAGATCGCTTGGAGGCCATGACCATGAAGCTGAAAGAAGACATAATGCAGGCCATGGAATAAAAACTTCACTTGTCTTAGCCGTCAACTCAGACATATCCACAGCAAGAAAATGTCTGGTGTCCACATTGCATGGCCAATCATACAGCAAATGAGTGCCTGATCCTAAGAGCCAGGATCACTGCACAAGCAAATCCATCGCCAAGGTTGTGGTGCCATATCTGCATCGTCGGTGGCCATGATGAGAACAATTGCATCTTCAACATGCACAACAACCCGCATCAGCCTCAACAATACCAAGCGGCACCCATGCTAGTATATAGGCAACCGGCACTTGCACAAGCGCCCCCAGCTCCGAGGCTAAATCCTATTCCCATTCGAACACAAGTCCCACAACTACTCAGGAATCCAAATCCATGACCATATCCAAGAGCACCAAATCCAGCTCCTCATGCAAATCCAATACATCAATTACACGAGGAAGTAGACTCGCCATTTGAGTATGAAGTAGAGTACCCAGTGTACTATGTAGAAGATGCAGAGGGTCTTATACCAATTTATGCAAATCAAGTATGTCCCAACACATATCATGCACCAATCAAGTGCTATGGTTGTGGAGAAAATCATTGGATCGTAGAGTGCCCTCATCGTGGTAGCGCAGCTACTTTCCAACCACTCTGCATAGATTGTGGCACAGGACATGCTTGTATGGATTGTGCCATGAAAAATAAGGTCTCAGAACAAATAGAGGTTAAGTCTGACGTCCCAATCGGAATCATTGGGGTGGACCATCAAAGTCTGGGTCCAGCAAGTGTAATATCACAACTTGTAAATGCAATTCATGCCAACAGAAAGAGGCCACCAAGGACCCTAACATTCCAATCCAACCAAAGCTACTTCTGAAAAACAAAGCACAAGTGCCTCCACCTCCACCAAGTAATGGGAAGCCGAGCTCGTACATATCAACTCCCAAGCCTCAAATAAAAGAAGCTCCATACCCAAATGCAGAGGTGGAAAAGGCTCATTTTTAGGCACTTCAACAATGGGTACAAAACGAACAAGCTCAATTTGAGGCTGAGAAACAAGCTCAAGACCCAATCCATGACTTGGCCCCACAGTATTGATACTATACTTCAGCCTCTGTTCCAACCACAGACTCAACATAATGGACTGCCATGTCAACCTAAAGGAGCCGCACTCTCTAGCATCCTAAGTTGCCCTGTGTCAATTCCCATTGGAATCCTCCTACAGAATCGTCCCAACTCTTGGAGAGTTTCAAAGGATGGATTGAACTCGCAAATCCCCCTCCACCAATGAACGACATTGAAGATATCCCTATGCAGATGGGTGAGAGAGATAATGTTCATATGCAACATTACTATGCCTTTGATCCACAAGGCATATAATGAAGTCCAAGCCATAGTGGATGGTGGAGTAGGTGTAAATGTCCTATCAAAAGAGCTCTATGAAGAATGGGGTCTCCCACCAATGCAAAAGGCTAATTTCAACATATGCCTTGCCTATGATTCTCGGGCTAAACCCTTGGGAATAGTAAATGGCGTGTCCACAAAAATCGCAAGAGTCTGCTTTTCCCTTCAATTCACAATCTTGGATCTCCCCAAAGAATCCTATCAAATCTTACTGGGACGTCCTTGGTTACGGGAAGCACCAGTCCTCCATGACTGGGGAACTGATAGACTGACAATCCAGAATCGGGACACCGCAGTCAAGGTGAATGTGGGGACAGGAGCTATAAAACCAATTGTACCTAGAGCATTGGATGACACATCTTCCATGACAATTTCAAGAAAATCAGCTCCCCTGAACAACATGCCATAGCGGGTGATTCACAAAGCAATGTCAATAACTGGATACAAACATTGGCAACGATCGACAATTGCCATTCATTAGACCCCATCTTCTCACAGATAGATGCTAAGGCACTACAGGTAGATCCTCCACTCACACATGAAGAACCAATCGATCCAGAGATGCCATTCTTTATGGCTGACCTCGAGTGGAATAATGAACCTGAAGAAGGTACCCATACCAATGATGACTCAGACTTTCCTTGGGACCTTGAAACAGAGGCTAAGAATGCTGAAATTGAAGATCAAATCTTTGATAACGATGTAGCCATTCTGCATGCCCTAATGGCAGTCAAGCTCCCAAAAGTTGAATCTCCAAAGTTGAATAATAGTAGAAGATCCCGCAAGAAAGCTGAAGGAGGAAATCGCAGAAAAGCCAAGGCCGAGCACTTCAATGAATTTGAAAGAGTCCAAACAAGGATCGTCAAATTGTACCTTGCCAATTCATGTCCCTTGAAATCAGAACCACCGCCTTAAAATAGTGGTCTACAAAGGTGCCCAACACTACATTACCGATCACATGTCTCGTGTCAAGTCAGGAGAAGAAGCCACTGGAGTAGAAGATGACTTACCGGATGCCACACTATTTCAAATAGATGCTATTCCAGAGTGGTCTGGAGATATCATTGGGTACTTAATGGCAGGAAGACCACCCCCTGAAATGAAAGCAGTAGATGCCATAAAATTGATTCTAAACGCTGCACCCTATTAACTCATTGCAGGACAACTATACAAGATGGGAAAGGACCATATATTAAGACGATGTGTAATGCCTCATGAGATCATGCCCATCCTGAGTGAAGTCCATGAAGGCATTGCAGGAGGACACTTCCAAGGGGAAGCCACAGCAAAAAAAGTTCTCCTCGCAGGCTACTGGTGGCCAACACTGTGGGCAGAGGCCTATGAATATATAAAAGGCTGTGATGTATGCCAACGGACTACTAAACCACAACACAAAGACTTCAATCCCCTAACAATAGTTGTTGCACAAAAACCATTTGAAAAATGGGGGATTGACTATGTGGGTCCCATACATCCAACAGCAAAAGGAACACAGGCACGCTACATCATTGTGGCCACTGATTACTTTACAAAATGGACTGAAGCTAAAGCAGTCAGAAGGTAGATGCCAGAAGCACAGCAAGATTCTTATACGAAAATGTGATCACCCGATTCGGATGCCCCATTGAAATTGTGTCGGATAGAGGCACACATTTTATCAATGAGGTAATCCAAGAACTCTTGTCTGGCTTCATGGTAATCCATAGAAAAAGCACACCCTACTACCCCCAAGGGAATGGACATGCTGAATCCACCAACAAAATAATATGCATTATCCTCACCAAGGTAGTAGAACCACATCGTTTTGATTGGGCAGAGAATCTGAATGTTGCCTTATGGGCATACATAACCACATTCAAGGTCAGTACAGGGAACACACCTTTTCAATTGGTGTACGGCCTTGAAGCTGTGGTCCCACTAGAATTTGTAATACCAAGCCTACGCATAGCAGTACAGGAATGCATGGGAGACCATGAATCCTTGAAAGAAAGGCTCTATCAGTTGGAGAAGAATACAGAGACAAGACTAGTCGCCTACCATGCCATGACAACAAAAAAACGCAGAAGAAAGGCATGGTTTGATAGAAATCTGAAAGCTAAAGACATCAAGGAAGGCGACTTAGTCCTATTATACAATGCCAAAGTACACAAGGGGAAACTGAAGTATCTAGGTCAAGGACCCTACCGAGTAAGAAAGATGAATCCCATCGGAGCTGTGCTGCTAGAAATATTGGATGGAGTCCAATTCAACACAACAATAAATGGGAGCTGACTGAAGCACTACTACATCAACATGCAAACCATCCCCGACAAATACGAAGATTTGGGAAACCAAGTCTTCCTTAGTTAGGATTATATTGTATCACGAGCACTCACTAGCATATGCACGTTTTTGCACATATAATTTGCACTAGATTGTTACATGCACACTCACTGGCATATGCGCGTTTTTGCACATTTAGGAAGACCTAATCAATTTCGTATTAGGGATGATTGAGTCTTAGTTTCCCTATTAAATCCCACAAATAAGCATATAGTTATACACATCACGTACACTCACACAATTTTGCATAGGCAGATAATAGATTGCATCAATAATAGTATCACACACTTTCATTCCATACTCTTAAAGCATGCAA
Organism: Dipteris shenzhenensis; assembly: GCF_047967505.1. Taxonomy (NCBI): domain Eukaryota; kingdom Viridiplantae; phylum Streptophyta; class Polypodiopsida; order Gleicheniales; family Dipteridaceae; genus Dipteris; species Dipteris shenzhenensis. Next base: position 46,999,790 of record NC_141611.1, read on the forward strand.
TGAATTCACAAGTAGGACAAGAAGCTATGCCAAAACTCAAAATGAATTGGCAAAAGAGTCTGCAGCCTTAGCAATGAGACCCCCGCCAAACATCACAGTCGTCTCCTATATGCAAAAATATCAGACTTGCATACAAATTATCTACAAGATCAATTATACGAGTGCAATCGCATCCAACATGTATGCAAGATAGCAATAAATTCTAGCCTCAACAACGAGACCCCTGCCAAACCTCTTCTCAAGAAGATTCGATGGTAGAGTCCGCAACCTCAGCAACTAGATCCCCTCTGAAATTCACAGCCTTCTACCCCTCCTTAAGAGGAGATAAGCTTCCTGACTACATACCACAAATTGTATGGTGCAAAAGCATTACAGCAGGAACGACTCACATGCTACAAGCTCAACAGCCACTAGGTTATGCACATGGCATCCCAACTCCAAAATCAAAATAAGACATAACCCGAGGACGGGTAATAAAATGGATCCGGGAGGATGTTGTCTCTGTGCCAACATGGACTTAGGTAGAACAGAATGTGTGTGTAGAGTAGCGGCAAAGCTCCGCTTGTAGTTGCATAAGGCTAGAAATAATCCCTCTTATAAATCCAACTTGCATCTTCTACATGCAAGTTCTACATACGATTCCTACATGCAACTCCTACATGCAACTTCTATATGCAAGTTCTACATGTAGAGAGAGAATGTGTTACAATTCCTACATGCAGAGAGAGAAGCTCTCCAACTTGTATAAATACCCCATAATGGAATGAAACCCACACTCTTTGGGGCATTGTGTTAGGTTCTACTTTAATATTCCAAGCAATTGTCTCAAGTGTCCATGCTTCTTTGCACTCCACGTCCAAATGCATGTCCTAACCTTGCAACTCCTCCTCCCCACTCCTCCAACCTTGCAACCCATCCTCTCCTCCTCCTCCCTCCTCCTCCCTCCTCCTCCTCCTCCCTCTTCCTCCTCCTCCTCTCTCCTCCTCCCTTCTCCTCCTCCTGCCTCCTCCTCTTTCCCTCATGCTCTTACACCTTCTTCCTCTCCACTCCTATGCTCCCCCTAAACCCTTAGTTCCTCAACCCTTAATCTCCATGATCTACAAGGGAGACGAGTTCTCCACCATGTACTCTACTCTAAACCTTGGAACCTATTCTAAACTCTGGAACCTCTCTCTAAACCTTGAAACCTCCTTCTAAACCTTGGAACTCCTTCTAACCCTAGAACTCCTTCTAGGGCTTGGAACTCCTTCAAAACCTTGGAATCTCCTTCTAACCCTAGAACCTCCTTTTAACCCTTAAACCCCTCCTAAACCCTGCAACCCCCAATGAAGGCAAAAGCCTTCATTACCTCAACCATGATGATACACGTTCCTTTTACACATGCATGCACTATGTTTGCTTACCACACTTAAGCCTACATCTCTCACCGGAACACGGCTCGAGGTCCTAAGCTACACGTATACTACAAACGACCCGATATATATGTAGGTGACAAAAAGCCTCGGAACCCTGCATACTGAGAATACCCTGCTCTTCCTAGGAAAGTAGTAGGAAAGAGCCAATAGATTTACTCTAAAACAAGCACGAAGGTTGTTTGGGATTTACTAAAGGTTATATTTTGTGGGGGTTGCAGGTAATTCTAAACCAACACAAATGCATTTCGTTGCAAGTGCCTACCTCCTCTAGCCTTACCTGGTGTTTGAGCTGACCCAATCACGATTCTAATGGTCAATAGTGTAGAGCTTAACACATGGCACTATATGCATTTACTCATGAGCACAGAGACTATTGCTCTGACTATATCACACAGCCTTTGCCTTGCCATGTTGCTGACCACCGGGCTAGTTCAAGCAATGATGTTGGCATGGAGAGACCACCACGTTGTCATGAAGACCACCGTCGCATGATGTCAATCTCTAAAGGGGACCCCTCAAGGTCCATATCTGCAACCACTGCACTAGTTGTTGGAGCTATTTTAGTTCTAAACCAAGGAAAATAGTGTTATTTTGGAGATGTTTTAGTCGTATTACTCCTTGCGCAACAATTTCTCAACCACCGCACACATTCTTGGAGCTATTTTAGTTCCAAGCTAAGGGAAATGTAGACATTTGCAAGTTAGTATAGTTTCCTTGCAACCACCATGCTAGTTATTGGAGTTATTATAGTTCTAAACCACCACGTTGGTTATTGGAACCATTTTCACTATAGTAACAACAGTTTTTAAAACAATTTCTTGTGCAACGATCCCCATGGTTGCAGTAAAATGTAACTAAGGGTAGAAATATGCCATTTCTTCTTCTTTAGAGCCACTTTCACTACCGAAGTAGCAGCAACAATAGTTTTGGCGATAATGGTACTACATTGAAATTGAAACAAAAGAAATTTCATTCGATAGTTTTTGCGATAATAGTATTACATCAAATTTGAAACAAAATAAACTACATCTGAAGCAAACATCTAACAAAATAGTTACATTCAAAGATGCTAGCACTTTGTCTTTGTGACACTTCTTTAAACACTTTTAGCACTTGTCAACACCACCAGTGTGGCAGGACCGGGTGTCACTTTTTGCCCTTGTTGGCACTTTCTTACACTTTTGACCTGGTGCCTTGTATGCAAGGGACAATAGGAGCACCTCGTAGTGCTATCATAGGTAGGAATTTCTTACAATTTTGACCCATAACTCCTGGTATGAATGGGACAATACAAGCACCTCGTAATTGAAATAAGCTTTTTCATAGCAACTTCTATTAAGGCACTGGAAGAGGGAACTCATCTTGGAGGTGAGCTCGATCGAGCACAACATTCGACAGCAGATAGGGAACTCAACTTGGCGGTGAGCTCAATCAAGTAGAACATTCCAAAGTGGACAAGGAACTCAATCTGGTGGTGAGCTCCAGCACACTGACGCATGCTCTCAATGTGTTACAACTTATCACCAAGTTGAGTTCTCCTTCCCCTGTGCCGAAGGTTGTGCTCAATTATGAGAGTCTCATCACCAAGATGAGTCCTGTACCAATGCCTGATGGAAGAACGAAAACCCTTTTCCCTTGGCTCCCCATCCTGTAACTCCCTTGGTCATGGCTATTGCTGTTGGAGTGTTGCAGGATGGAGAGCCAAGGCAAACAATGTATCCCCTGACTTAGGCAGCATTATGAAGGGGCATCAAGGCTGTAGCAAAAGATTCATCATAGGGGTAGAAGGGGTCTTGAAGAGAGTTTGGAATGGGGTAGGAGAGAAATTTTCTTAGGTGCGGTGAATTGTGTCTCTGCCCTTACGGCCTTTATATAGCTAGAATTCCCGCCCTCCTACTCTTTTCCCCTTTTTTTCTTGTGTCAGTTGTGTGACTCTGGGTGCCTATCATTGCTAAGAGCACACAATCCACCCATTGGATTTTGCTAGTAGCCTAGCGTAGCATAGGCGATAGGTAGGGGACTTAAGAAGAGAAGCCAGACTAGATAGAGTATATTTGGTTCAATCACTGATTGATCAAGCTCTAGATATAAAGCAAGTCACCTTTTCCTCTCTCACTCTTTTTTATCATAAACCAGTGTTAGCTTCTTTAGACCTAGGTTTTGGAAAGAAAGGTAACTCCTGGTTTAAGGCTGATCCTTCCCTCTTTAAATTGCAGACAGTAGAAAAACAAACAATAGAGAGTTGGTGCTCCTCTTTTGTAGCAATAGCTAATTTAAAGGCACAGGGATGGAAGGATGCTATTGAAAGGTACAGTCAATTCTCAAGGAAGCCAGAAAGAACAGAGCAACCATTAGAGCCAAAAGGATGGCTGAACTTAAGAAAGTCATTGAGGACCTAGAACAAAGAGCTAGAAGTAATGACACCAATGCTCAACAACAGTTACTGCTCAAAAGAAAGAAAGTCGAAATGCAAGAACAGATCAAACTTCATAATGCCAACATCTTCTTCAGGGAGTGGTGGGCAGGTAAGATAGATAGACCAACCAAAGAGAACTCCAAGAGGATTAAGAAAAAGAGAAAACGAGAGGAAATACCTTTGCTACAAAAAGAAGATGGAGATTTGGCCCAATCAAAAATAGAAAATATAGAGACAATAGTCAGCCATTTCAAAAACCTATTAAGCATAGTGGATTTAACATACCATAATGTTTTAGAGGCAAGACTGGACTGTCATGTAGCCAGACAACCCTCTATTTCTAATTCAGATAGAAATCAATTGGAAGTAGAGTTATCCCTTAAAGAGCTCAAAGTGGCTGTTTTTGCAATGGTTGATGGAAAAACCCCTAGAGAGGATGGGTTTCCAGCTGAATTTTACAAAGTATTTTGGGACACTATTGGCCCTTCTCTACTGGCTGTCTGGAATGAGAGTATCAAAATGGGGTTGCTACCAGAGCATTTAAATGGGGGTGTCATTAAACTTATACCAAAGGAAGGGGACAGAATAGTGTTAAAAAACTGGATACCCCTAACTATGCTGAACTGTTCTTATAAGATTTATGCCAAAGCAATGGCTTTGAGACTCAGGCACAAAATGGACAAGTGGATCCTGGAAGAACAAAAAGGCTTCATCAAGAACAGACACTTGTTGGAGGCAATTATCAATCTTTGGGAAGGGTGCACACATGCTGAGGAAACCAAGCAGGAGATATGTCTTATTAAAATAGATTTTGATAAGGCCTATGATAGACTCAACTAGGACTTTCTTTTGCAGTCCCTCAAAAGCTTGGATCTCCTACGTAGCCTTGCTACTTTCCAATGCTTCTGCCAAGGTTTGTGTTAATGGGGAGATGTCTCAAAGTTTTATGTTAAAAAGATCCATCAGACAAGGGTGCCCTCTGGCCCCTCTCTTATTTGGAATTGTTGCTGATGCCTTAGGGTGGCTTATTAAAGAACAAGTGGATGTAGGTGAACTCCATGGCATAGAACTCCCCTCAAGAAACCAATCGGTCAATCAGCAATTTGTAGATGAAACTACCTCACAATCAAAAACACAGATGTGGACATCCAAAGAGCAATGGAGTGCATGGACATTTTTTGCAGAGCATCTGGGTCAAAGATTAATCACACCAAAACGAGACCAAAACAAGGTATGTTGTATTAATAGGGGACGACTTAAACCTGTTAGATCAGTTGGGATGCAAGAAGATATCACATGGACAGATATTCAGGCTGCTAGGTATCCCTATGGGTTTCAATGTCAAGATGAAGGATGGATGGGATTGGTTCCTTGAGAAATAGAAGCTAAACAATATCAGGGGGCTACAAGCAAACTTGGTAGGGAGGAGGGTAGTCCTAAACCATTGTATTTACCCAATATATATTTTCTATCTCTCCTGCTGGTGCCCACCATCCAAAACAGGACTAGAAAAAATCATAAGGATATGCAGATCCTTCCTATGTGGTGGAAATGACACCAAAAGAAGGATTCCTAAAGTCAAATGGAATTTTTGTACTAGGCCAAGAAAAGGAGGGCTTGGTGTCATAAATATTCAATTGGCTGCCTAAAAGCTAGCTGCCACTTGGAGAATTAAAGCAATTATCAACCCTGTTAGGGACTGGGCTAACCATTTGCTCAGGAAGTTTAAGTATGTCAGACCACTCGGAGCCCCTAGATGGAAGGACTACCCTATTTTGGCAGCTATTGGAAACCCAAAATCTTGCTCTACCAAAGGGAGCCAACTGTGGAAATCCCTGTGGGGAGCCTTTGAATAGATAAAAAGCTACATCACACTCACTGGGAAAGGAAGTTACATGACTTTGGATTCCATGTGGTTATCTAATTTTTTTCCAAGCCAGCAGTTGAATGGTAATGAATTTTTAAGAGCTTGTCCTTTGGTAAAGAAGAGTGTCACTTGCTGGGGTGATCTTTGGGACAGGAAGAATATCAGATGGAAAAATTGGGTTGAGATAAGAAGAGAGTTCAGACTTCAAAATATAGATCAAGATCTAATCATGGGAAGATTGCATCTCTGGGAGGGGGACATTTCTTGGAAAGGAGGTAGAGTGCTTGATTACACCAAAGAGTTTGGGTGGGTTGGCAGCTCAGCTCTCTTACCTATATCCACACCCTCTAAAGGCATAGACGAGGTTGTAGTTAAGTTAAACAAAAGGTGGCACTGTTCTGATAATGCTAAAAAATGGGCACTCAGATTTGAGTTGATATGGAATAGAGAAATCTATGAGAAAATGTCTACTCTACTATGGCTAACCTTGCATAAGGCAATCTGGACCAATAGTAGAAGCCTCAGCATTAGCAAGGGGGATGGTACATGCAAATGTTGTGTGATAAACAGAGAATATATTTTTCATCTCTTCATTGCTTGCCCTAGAGCAAGAAAGGTATGGCAACATGTGCAAATCAGAATTGGGGAACCTATAAACTGGAAGGCCATACTATTGGGGGATTCTCTCAAAACACCTTATGCCAAATGGTCACTTATCAAAGCCCATGCTTTATGGTCTATTTGGATTTCCAGGAATGCTTTTCAATTCAGTGATGAGCTCATGCATGCTGACCACTTCTTTAGTAATTGGTATGATTTCTTTATGCTCACTAACTGAACATTCTCTGTTGTGCCCCAAGCAAAGTTTCTCTTGGATCAGGAATTTCACAACTATATATATCAGATTACTCAATTACATTCAAAATTGTCTAAACACACTCAAGAGGCAGGCAGATGTTCAAGTGCAAGGCTGGACATGCAGGCTGGCTCCTCCCTCCACTCTACCTAGTCAAAGAAGAACCAGTTGATTAGTCTACTCCAACTGGATCCTGCTCCTCACTTGTTTATGCTCTATGCATAGGTTACTGCTGAAAGCTCCAGTGTTGAAAGATGGCATATCATCAAATCCTTGTTGTTTTCTTATGTTTACCATGGAATGTTGTCTCCTCCTTGGGCTATCAAGGACTTAACTGGGATACATATTTTGAGACCTATCAACTTGTTAAAGTTAAGATACTGGTTTTGTTTCCTCTTAGTTATAGAAAGAGGTTTTTTTGTATGCTCACAGCCCTCATTAGAGGTGAACTTTTCTATCAAAGTTTTGAGAACGTTGTGCAGATGATCAGAGTATAAACAAAAATTTCTTTGCCCAAAAAAAGGGGTATGCATCACTTTAGCACAACATTGGAGGCCCATTAACTCATGCATAATGATCTCATTTAGGTGTGTCCTTGGGTTAAGGAGAAGCTCATGTAGTGTAATTTAGAATGATTACTTGGTTGCATGTATGTATAGAATAAAATTTTTATGTTTTTGAATAAATTGCTATGTCCTATAGTCTTCAGAATGCATGCTTCACATGCAACATAGCACTTGTAATGCTTTAATAGTCTCATTACATGTCCTTATTACATAATTTTTTGCTCTCATGTTCAATTTGGAATGTGTACTATAACTTGAAGACAAAGTTTGCCGAATTCCATTGAGCAATGCATAAGTTATGGTTCATGCAAGATACCCATATATAGAAAAGTCCCTGAACCTCACCAAAAATGGCTACACCCAAGCAAACAATGACCCTAAATAGGAGGTTCAAGGTATTGTCTTTACATTTTAGACTCAGGAAACAAGGGTGTCCCCCAATAAGAAAGATGTATGTCGAAAGAGGTAAGGCAAAAAAAGCTACGTGAAGCATTTTGCCCATCTCCTCGAGGAACCTTAGATCAATGGACTCACTGCTTTGTAGCTTTCATGGGACTACTATTGGGTACTTCCAATAGACACAACAATGCTTTACACATTCATTGTTTCCCCATGAATTCTATGGATTTTTGGATTGCTTTGGATTGAGGTGCTTTTTGACTACTTTGAAAATGATGTGTGGCTATTCGGGGCCATAATGAAGATCACATGCAATAAATCTACCAATTCTTGGTGATTTTTGACTGCTTTGGAACTACTTTGGGTCATGTGGACCCCCCCAAGCTAGGGCCACATAGACTCCCCCAAGCACCATCTAAGCATGCTTTTGGGACTATTTGAGAGTGCTTTTAGAATGCTTTGTGGCTGGAGCCATGATGCTTTAGGGCTATTTGAGATTGCCTTGAGAATGCTTTGTGGCTGGAGCCATGATAAACTTCTTTGAGACTACTTTGAGAATGGTTTGTGGCTAGAGCCATGATAAACTGCTTTGTGACTAATTGGATCCATGATGAACTGCACTAAGAGTGTTTTTAGATTGCTTTATGACTATTTGGAGCCATGATGAACTACTTTGAGCATGCTTAGAGACTGCTTTCTGATTGGTTGTGGAGCCATGATAAACTACTTTGAGATTGTTTTCAGATTGCTTTTTGATTGTTTGGAGCCACCATGATGAAGTGCTTTGAGAGTGTTTTCAGACAATTGCTTTGAGACTGCTTTGAGTAGCGACTTCAAGACATTGCTTTGAGTAACTGCTTTGAGACTGCTCACACTGCACTAAGGGGCATAAAGTGATATGATAGTTTGGCCACAAAGAAACCTATGGGATGGCATGATGAACTACTTGGAAAGTTGTTTCAGTGACTATTGGGAGCCATAATGAATTGCTTTGAGAGTATTTTTAGAAGGTTGCATTGATATTGCTTTGAATAACGACTTTGAGACTGCTTCCAATAACTGCTTTGAGTAACTGCTTTGAGATTGCTCACAATGCACAAAGGGGGCACAAAGTGATATGACAGTTTTGGCCACAAAGTAAACTATGGGATGGCATGATGAATTGTTTTGAGAGTTGTTTCAGATTGCTTCTTGATTGGTTGGAGCCATGATGAATTGGTTCGAGAGTGTTTTTAAATAGTTGCTTTGATACTTCTTTGAGTAACTGCTTTGAGACTGCTTAGCTTCTGCATAAGCCTGTTTGGCCGCTAAATGGAAAGCCTTCTTCAGTGAACATTTAGCCCATTTACATGATAGACGATTGGGCTTCTACATGTGGCAGTTTTCTTGTAGCAGTAACCATCAGTGGACTTGCATATGAAACAACGGCAAGAACACGCTCCAAATTGCTCTCTTTCGTTGGGCTTCGAGACTTTGCAAACTTTATTTGAAATAAAGATTGACTTCTAATCATGAACAAAAAGCAAGTAAATCATTCGAAGAAGTCAGGGCTTACAAAACACGTACCATCAAACACAAATTGTCTCCCTCGGTGTCCGCTTTTATGGCCTTTCCATACATGTTCTCCAACTCTGCTCAAAACTGTCAAAGCCAATCAAAACATCACATATATGCACAACTTTGTAGTAAATCGAAGACTGAAACGAAGAAGTTGAAGTAGAAGCAAGAAGCAGGGCTACCCTTTCTGAAAGTGTTTGTCTCGGTGTCCATCACCTCAGGTACATTCTCCATATTTGCCATCTCAGAGACACGAACAAAGCATGCAAGCGGCCCAACGAAAAGGGTACAGAGAACAAACAAACGATGTACCCAAATTTATGGGAAACCCACACCCATTCGCCCATCTGTGCCACTACTCTCATCGAATTATGTACAAAATCCACTTCTTGATTACCGTATCTTCCTCCCAAGTGAACGAACACCTCATGCAAGTCAAAAATCCTTATTCTCTACATAGAAGGTAGTGAAAATTGAACGAACAACTACCAAAACTTTACTCCACCTTTAATATCCATATCGTCGCCTAATTATGCCTTCATTCCCAAATCTTTTCTCAGTAGCACAGTAGCAGGGAGTAACATAGAATTCGTGTTTCCTACATGCATATATAGATACATGCAAAGCTTCTGCATAGACATCATTTATGTTGGAGGGTCCCACGAACATATGATTAGACTAGGCCACCAATAACAAAGTTGAGCTTAGAATAACATCTTCTAATTGAAACAAGATGAGGTTAGCTCAATGGGCATGCCTTTGTGTTAATAAGATGATGGAGTAATTTCTCCTCTATGTTTGTATGGTTGTGTATAGTATCAAATGGTCAGACCAGTATATGTAGTTCGTCCCATTTTTTGCACTTGTGTTGTTGGAATCAGTCCATTTGTGATCTATTGTTGTTCCATGGATCGTAGTGCTACCTGTAATTCATTGCCACATGCCATGTTGTTGAAACATTTTCTTTAGGTTTGTTGTCAGGGCTCCATTGAAGTTGTAGTCAATGTTAAAGTCTCCTACAATGTAGGTTGTTGTTCCTTGTAGTATTTCAGCCAGCATTGTTTCTATTGTTCCGGTTTATTTTTTTGTTTTTGCCTTTGGTGACTTGTATGTATTCAGGATTACAATGCTATTGTTTGTTTGCATGTGGAAAATCACTAGTAGGCATTTGCAACCCTCATTGTATGCCTCGTTTTGGTGTAATGGAACAAGTTCTGGTTTTGAGAAAGTTGCTAACCCATGCCCCTGCAATGTTAAAGCTTTGTTGAAGAGTTGCAAGCCTCCTATCATTTTAGTGTGCACGTGTGTTTCTTGCAGGCACAATATGGTTGTGGCCATGATTCCTCTGGACCTTGTTATGTCTTCTTGATGGAGTTGGAATGACCTTGTGTTTAGTTGCAACGTCTTGTACTGGTTGTCTTCAGAGCCGAAGTCGATTTGCTTGAGTATCTAGTTAAACTGTTGGCGTAGCCTCTGCAGTTCTTCTTGGATGCTTGCATCTGTTCTTATCTGATTTTTTTTGAGTTTATAAAGGAAGTATAGTCTTGTCGGGTCTCCGACTCTTAACAGTGCTGTGTAGACCAGGCCGTGTATCCGTATCCCCATTGGGTTAAAAGCTAGTGATTCTGGTGTTAGTCTCTGTGACTAGTGGATTGTTCTTCCTGTCACGCCACTAGTTGTATTGGGAATTGCATCCTCGTGATTGTGTTTTGTGAGTTGTTGCCAATCTAGATCTCGTGGGTCATGCACTGAATTGGCATCCAATTTGCTCATTTTCCATTAGTGTACAAGTGTTTGTGCTTGTAGCATGCATGCTCTCCTGCTCTTTTGTCATTTAGCTCCATCTAGATGATAGATGGTTTTCTCGAGGTCTCTGATCCTTTGAAAATGCCATCGGCACCGTTCACAATCCCATCTTTGCTGTTAAGGTTTCCTGAGCATATCTTGACCAGCATCCCTAGCTCGGGGGGGTCACTCATCATATGTAACCCTATCACGTGAGTTCAACAGAAGGATATTTTTTATTTCTAAAATTTACAGAAATAAATATACATAAGGGACTATTTAAAATAGTTTTGGGAAAAATTTACAGATTTGTATAGAAAAGGGGTACATTTTATTAACAAAATCTTTTACAGATAAGGGATTTTAAATATAGGCCTTGAACGCACGTGATATAGAGGGTTTATACATAGTGACCCCCCCGAGATCCCTGGTTTCATGTGCAGCTCTTTGTGCAACCCTGCTATTTTTCTCGGGTCCTCGAGGATAGTAATTTTTTTGTTGCATGCCTTTTGCCTGTTATCGGTTGCGAATGAGGATGTGTAGTGTTCCTTCTATGCTTTTGAAGACAGTCATGTTGTTCTTGTCCTTGGCGTTATTTGTGTAGAATAGTAGCTGTAGGACATTGTTTTTATTGAGAGGTTCTCCATAGTGGTTTACATTTAAGTTGTGGATGCTATTGATCGTCTGTGTTCCTACCCTTATTCTATTGAGAACTGCCAAGAACTCTATGTTTTGTTGTCGCATTGGCTCATGCAGCTCGTAGTATTTTATGTGGTTTCTCCAAAATGACCCTAGCATGGATGTGGTTGGTTGCACGCTCGTCAAAAGTCCATGAGCCTTTTATGGGGCTTGCTTGGCATAGATGGCCACACAGCAAGACATCCACGCCACCAAATAAAGTCTCAAAGCCCTATTCTAGATTGCAGCAGTCTTTCAATGTTTGTGTCCATCCTCGCTGTCCTTGCATCTTTTGTCCTTCCTTGCAGTTGTGCTTTCCTCAACCACACCCATGTAGAGGATAGCACCTGATGCATTAGCACTTTCATTGTCTTGAAGAACAAGTTCTCAATGGAGAGTGCAAATTGCTGGTCCTCATTGCGTAGCTCCCACTTCACTATGTCCTTGTAACTTGATCTATCGGACGTATAGTATTTTCTTGGGTAGCCAAAAAAAAGAGTCAGAAATGCAAGCTCCTCGCAGTGTTCATCTTTGAATAGTCCGAGTGGGCAATAACCCTCCAAAGGTGCAACCACAATGGGCTTGCTTTAGTAGTCCACAACTTGCTAGGACGTTTAAATGCCATGTACAAGAGTTTCCATCGCATCTTCATCCAGCACATTCTCGTCTTCCATTTTCGGAGCCGCTGCGGCCGAATCTTCATTGACACACTGTAGATTGTGCATATTCTCCAACCATGTCTGGTTCACTTTCACATTGTTTTTCAAGTATAGGGGTGTGTCTAGCATTTCATGCAGTGCATGCATTATCAATGTCAGGCGCACCAAACCACTAATGTAGTTGTGCATGTATTTCACTTGGGGGGGTCAATCATCATATGTAACCCTATCACATGAGTTCAACAGAAGGATGTTTTTAATATCTAGAATTTAGAGAAATTAATTTACATAAGGGAGTTCTTAAAATGATTTTGGAAAAAAATTATAGATTTGTATTGAAAAAGGGCACATTTTATTAATGGAAAATTAGAGATAAGGGATTTTACAAATAGGTCTAGAACGCATGTGATATAGAGGGTTTTTACATAGTGACCCCCCTGAGGTATTTCATGAGCCGCTTGATTGCTACCACAACTTTTGCAATATCAGACAAGAAGCGAGGAAATACATGCTTGGCCCTATCGACATCGGCAAACACATTAACTACACTCCCATGAAGGCCAAGCTGTGTCCCTCGACGGTTAGATGCCTGATCTGCGTGAATGGTATTCTTATTGAAATGAGGCATTCCTTCGCTTTATTGAGCGATGCGGTATTGGCTCGTGGGATGGACATTTGTGTCCTCAACTTTGATTGTGCAGGGATTCTATTCTTCTTGAGCTGGTTGTGACATGATCCGCAGACTGCTCTAGTCAAGCCCGCTAGGGGGGGGAAGGCTTCCTTGCTGCCATCCTCCGTCGGAATGTCAATTGTTGTGCACTTCAACTTTGCCTTGAAAGTCAAGAAGCCGCAGGAGGTATAAGCAAAACTAGGTGTGTCCTCTATTTTTGAAGGTATGTACGTTGTGCCTTGTTAAGTCTTTTATTTTCCCTACAAATAGCATCTTGCACCTCCTGGCCAGCAAGTGAAAAGTTGATGTTTTCTTGTAAAGTTTTTGGGTTGCATGGCTTTTTCGCTTCAAACGTAGATGTTTTGCTTGCCAAGTAGGCAATGGCTTTGAGCTTGTAGATCTTGTTGTAGGTGGCTTTCAGATCATGGCCGCTGCCTGCATGTGCTTGATCATACGCTTTCGCTATGTCCTTTGCTGGCACGTCCAAGCTTTGTTCAAGTACTTGTTTCAAATAAAGCTCGTCTTGATTGGTCCAAATGTTGTACACATATTTTCTTTTCATTTACGATAATGGCATGAGTATGCCGGGTAGGAGTGACTGGTCAATCAAAAGGGCTTTGCATTGGTCGTCATCTGCTTCTCCCAAATCTAGAATTTGGGTTAGCAACAGCCCGTCATATAAATAAATGGAGAATGGATGAGCAAAAATGCTCGGTCACTAGAATTCAATGATCGGCTCGTGCAGGGGAACCACTGCAGTAGTACATATTGCGGTCGTGTTATTGTAGTGTATGGCCTCAGCTCAGAGAATATCAAAAACTGTCTTGTGTGAGTTTGTGGGATACAGAGCTAGCAAACAGGTAACCAAGTCCGTATTGTGTGGGCTCTTCTTTGTGAATTCTTCGTTTACTTTCAAGTTAAGCAAGGCCAACTTAGCCGTGGACCCCATTGGAACAGGATTGGCTTTTTCCAAACATGCCTCATGAGATGAAGAATGCCCCATAAAGGAAAGAGTGTGTATGGGAGTATCGAATCGATTGGAGGAGTCAAGCAAATCACCTTTGCTGCGGAGTAGTTGATGGCATCGTGCACCAAGTGGATTTATAGTTTGTACTTCCAAATGGCAACATATTAGTGTAGAAGGCAATAAACATGGTCCTAGTCTAACACAATCAACCTTGGTGGCGAAACATGTGCATAACAATAACTATCCTTTACAGAAATTCACACCGTGGATATATTTACATTAGAACGCATTGTTCTGTATATTGACTTGCTCTCACTCACAGTTGCATGAACCAAATGTACAGAAGAAGGATGAAATATGTTTGTGGGCATCAAACAGAGTTGTGCAGAAAACATGAAAGAGATTGCTTGCAAAGACTCAGGCGTGGAGACCTGAACGGGCATCAAACAATTTACATTAACTATTGGATGAAGCCTGAATTGCAAACATGGTACTACGCATCCTTTGCTCTGTCAAGAGGGTAGCAAAGATGTAGCAAGCTGGTGTTCTCTAGAGGGAGAGTTTTGCAAACGAAGACAGTAATCGATGATTTCATCGGAACGCATTAGGTGCGAGCACTGTTGTGTTTCATTCATAATATGGAAGGGCCACAACTTACTAGCAAAGCGAGGCATGATGGAGCCGGACAATGAAGAGCAATGCATGCAATTCAGTATATGTACAAATGAATCTTTATTTGATGGAAATGTTTACAATGGATGTATTTTTGCCAGAACGGGCCGGTATGCATAGTGATTTCTCATGATTATAGCTGTACATATGGAAAACCATTGCAAAAGCATGAAATGTGTATATGAAAGACAAACAAAAAGCACTGGACAACCTGACTATGATTATTTACATCGCCTTTGGAGCATCAGCGAGCATCTCTACTAAACACTCTCAGTGAACTTTGTGATGAAGCCCGAACTATTGACAGTAGTGAACTCCCCCATCGACCTCTTCTCGATAACATCGAACATGTGGCAACAATGCTTCGAGGATGGAACTCAAGGAAAGGGCACTGGAGACCAAGAACCTCATCAAGGTGCTGTCCACGAATCTAGATTGCTACCTACCAAGCGTCTCTTAGCACAACACAGCCTTTTAAGCACGAGACTTGTGAAATGCTCTATACACTGTCACAGGAGTAGCAATGTGGTCGTGATGGGTCTCTACCAACTCAGGATCCACCACAAGAATCACAATGGTATTCATTCAAAGGGTTGTTGAGGCTGACGAAGTGCAACACACCAAGGACCTGTATCATACAGTTCTCTTAAAGCACTTTTAGTATATCAGATTTAAAAATTGCAGGAACAGGGTTGGACGATATTGTATACGTTCTTTTCATAACCCATTTGGGACACTTGTCGAATGAATGCATCATGAAACGATGTTCTTAGACTCCCTTCAGGCACTACAATGAGAATGGTGAAGTCAAATACACCAAACGCATGCCTAGTGCGCATGTAAGATATGTTCCTCTCTATGTACATGATGATCCCCTCATCCATGAATTCCTCCACTAGGCGCGCAAGAGTCCAAGTAAACATGGGGATAAAAAGAGAGGTAAAGAAGGGGAGGGGGAGGGGGCAAGGAGTGGATAAGTCCAAGTAAATGTAAAGTTGAGTTTTGTTCACTATTGCATGGTCCTCTGTGTTGGAGCCATTAGCGATAGTGATCTGGTCTGTTAGAGGCCCTTCTAAATCCACCTTAACAATCACGAACATGACTGTGTCAATGACCAATGTGAAAGGCACCCTCATGTCCTCCATTTGGTTCGCAGCCCATGGTGCATACCGGTGTATCACATTGCATGGAACGAAGAAAATATTTCCCTCGAAAGGTTCACCCTTGATTATTGTCATCGTGGCATCAACACGTAAAGAGTACCATGAAGTGCCCCCTTCGCACGAGGGATTCACTAGTAGTAATAAGGAGACGTCACTTGCGTGCAATAAATATATGAAAATTTCCCTTATCTACCCCCTATTTAGGAGACCTTACCTTATAAAATGTACCTTCCTTCCCTTATATAACCCCCCTCCCTTACACTCACGTGGTAGTGGACCCCTTGGGCCCCTTTGCCAGGTGCTCTTTTGGTTATTATAGGTCCCTCCACCTGAAAAAACTCATCTACCTAGAAGACTTCTTTAAAGTCCATGAAATATGGTGGAGGGACATGCAAAGTGATTGTCTCCGAGCAAGCACTGTCTGTGAAGTCAATGCGCATGTGCACAGGGTAAGGCACATCCTTCGCTTTGAAGGTTCCGTATCTCGCAAGCACTTTCCCCTCAAAAGCAAAGCGGTACGAAACGATCTCAAAGAGTGTGCTTATTGGAAGTACTAGGAGACCAAGTCCATTTGATGCTCCTAAGGGTGTAAGAATGTTCTCTCGAACAAGCCGGCTCCCATCAATGGTTGCAGTTTCAAATTGGTCCTCATGCTACCTAGCTCAAATTTTCTTCGGGGGCAATTTGCAGAATGTGACGTGCAGTCTTTGAGCTCGCTTGCAATCAAGGACAATGTTTTTTGTAAGCACAAGTATGTGGAAATAAGCAAAGGGTTTGTGGGTGTCTCCCATGATGTTATGACAAATGTGAAGCTTCATTTATTTATGCATCTCCAATTTGCTTACGCAAGCGAAATAGAAGCTACCACTGTAAGCGAAATAAAGCAAGTTGATTGAGAAACTACACGTGAATGGTTTGGTGTAGAAAAGCATACAGAGAGCAAGCCATTATTTCATTTCTCTTTACATCACATTGAACTTGAATTTACCATTGAACTGAATTGTAACACAATGAGTCATGTTTGCAATCGACAAATCTTGTCACAATGATGGTGCTACAACCAAAACTATTTAGAGAGGGCATGAACACTTGTTTTTCCTTTATATCTTCTTAATGTTTTTAAACTACTTGTGCTACCGAAACTCTTTATTAAAGTGGAATACTTTGGTTTGCAATTTCGTCCCTAGAAAAACAAACACCCCCAAAAAACTCTATGTGCATTGGAATGTCTGACCTTTGATCGAGCGACAGAAAATGAAATGACGGCACTATGCAAAATAGTTTGCTTACATTAAAGAACTATGGTTTGTGTGATTGGTCTTGCAAAGCATTGAAAGGAGTCATTCTTTTATTCTTTTGTAAGTTATATTCAACTTGAAGGTGTTTTTAGAAGCAGTCTTAGAATGCTTTTTAGGAGAGACTTTAAAACGAAAGCGCAGATACATCTCCATCAGGCCTCCAAAACTTCAGAGCCACTCTGGTCCTCAGGTACAGGCGGCCTAATGTCTATAATAATTATGCACTTTAGTTTTGCCTCGCACCCTTTGTGTGTGATATTTGGCAAACTTAAGCATGGAAAAAAATCAATGAAAACCCATTTGCAAAAAAAAACACTGGAGAAAAAAAAGAGGAATCAAAATTTACCCTCGTCATCATTACTGCGAGACCAGAGCGAGAGTCAGAGGTAGTCAGAGCCACTTCTACAGAGGTAGTTAGAGCTACACGTGACATTTCAGCCACATCATTCAAAGGTCTCACAACCTTTGAAAAGAAAAGAAAAATCCACGTCATCCCCTCTTTTTTACACCTCTCTACACCCTTTCTACATTCTAAGCTTCCCTTTCAAGGTCCCAAAGTGTTCTAATCCTTCTTAGCCTCACCGAATTCAAAGAAGAAGATCGAAGCAAGGACTTTGAGATAGAAGAATGCAAAAGAGGTCAAAATTAAAAGAATATTTTGGGGATCAAGTTCGAGGAAAGCAAAGGCGAGATCAAAAAACAAAGAAAAGCGCATCGACTTTGAAGATATATCCAACACCTCAAACAAATACCAAGGAAGTGGGCATCGCATTTTTCTCTCTGATATAAAGCGTTTTGCTTTATTATTTCTAGAAAGTATGCATTTTTTGAAAAATGGCAACTCCACAAAGAGACAAAATGATTAGGGAGGCCAAGGAAAGGACTAGAACATGGAAATGGAGGACATAGACTACGGTGATTATGGAATTCTGTTTACATAATTCACTAAACTTGAAACTCAAATGCAAAATATAGAAACATAGCTAGGAGTTATCAGTGATACACTGAAAACCCTAGCTAAAGTTAAAACTAAGCTAGCCATTTCTCAATCGGTAAAGCAAGTAACTGAGGTAGAGCAAAAGGCAATGATCAACAGCACCATGCAGCTGAGGTTGGAGCCCAACAACACCATGTAGCACTTTGGTACCTCCGGAGGAAACTCAAGTCAAGAAAGAATTGATAGAGGAGATGTCGAGCAAGCTCTACTCTTGGAGGACAAAACCCACATGGTGAGGAAGGAACTCAATCTTGTAAAGTAGGAGATGGACATCCAAGAGACACACATGGACTAGTGCAACCCACAGTAGGGATGGAAGCATACAGTCTAAAGGCATGAGATCCAACCATGGAAGAGGACACAGCGAAACTCTATGCATACACATAGTAGCAAGAACACCCCCTCGGCCTATAAACCAAAAATGGATGGCGCGTAGAAGTTGGTTGAGAAGACAACAGGAGGAGAAGCTCAAGTAGGAGCACAAAGAACTCGTGGTGAGAGAAGCGTCCCTGATCCAGGTACCTCTATCATGACCTTTCTTGATGATGAGTTATTATTTGACTCTAAGGATTGATTGAGTACTCATGCCTCGTCAAACATGTCCCGGGAGTTAGATTCCCCTTAGCCTTCCTAGAAACCTAGATTAGAAATAACTAGATGCGCAATGGGATAGCTCTCTTCAATGCCCGCTTCTTGGGAAAGAATTTCTTAGTGTTTCTTTTTTAGAAACCAAAAATTGCTGCCAGATCCTTGCAACATGGGCTATGGACCGTTAGACATCAACAACACCTATTTCATTGATTTTGGACTTTTTCTGTTGTTTTTGGACGAAGCCCAAAAATCCTTCCCAAATGAAAAGTTTACTTTGTGAAAATATCCTTCCCAAATCAAAATTTTACTTTCTGAAAATATTCTTCCCAAATCAAAAGTTCACTTTGTGGCACTATCATATTCACATAAAAATATTGTTTTTTCAATCTATACTTTTGCACGAACATGCAAGAATTTGAAATAATCCTATATTAGAAATTCTAGCTATACCTAAGTTATTTGTTAATTTAATTATTTTTAATATTTTTCCTTGACGTGATAAATTTATAAATCCATGAAAGGAGACTTAAATATTTCATGAAAATAACATTGTCATTCACAATATGCACAAAATTTTTAAAACTTTTAATAAATAGAAAAAAGACATGATGCCATAAGACCCAAGTTTTGTATTGAACCAAAGAATTATAATAGCAATTATAGCTATTATTATATGATTACATTGAGAGACGTTGCTCTCAGCTAGAGTCTTTATATCCAAAATGATATAGATTGAACATATGTTTACAATTTAAATTGTTGCTCTTAAAGAGCCTCAATTCGTGCCATCTACATAATTTGACTCCCCATTGTCTTATTGCTCAATGTCATGACAGTCCCTTGCCAGGTGCCATCTGCATTAACTCCCACTTGTCTTGCCAAGCCTTGCCCCTTGGGTGCATTGACTCCCCATTGTCTTATTGCTCAATGTGATAGTCCCTTGCCAGGTGCCATCTGCATTAACTCCCTATTGTCTTGCCAAGCCTTGACCCTTGGGTGACATCTAGTGCATATTTTGACTCTCATTTGACATAGAAGGTGATGACTCTTATTATAATTGTCTTGAATTGGCTTCTTGCCTAGTACCCAAATAAAATCCTTCAATGGACTTCAATACAAAGCTTTAATCATGGACATTCTTCATTTGCGATGTCTCCTTCTACTTCCTCCATGGCGAGCATCCTTAAAAATTCGTGTATATGCAAAATACTTTGCTGTGGTATTTTTATTTTTCCTTCTACCTCATATCCCATGCGCTTCTTTGATTTCTTTGCCCTTGAATGCCAAGACACTATGATTGTCTCCGTCGAAACTTGAGAGACCGCTTCATCATTTGGGACCCACTCCTTCATTATACAATTAGTATACAATGTGTTGTTATCTATATTCTCCTTCCTGCCCTTTGGCTCATACCATACTGTTGTAAATGTTGTAGCTCTCCCTTGGTCATCTCTTTGCACATCAACTACTTTTGCAACCCAAAACTTCACATTCTCATATTCATCATCCGATGGCCGAACCACAACAAAACAATCGACCTCTATATCTACTTGTGGCATAAACTCTCTTTTCTTCGGTCCACAATATGGACGTGGGAGTAATGATACAAATTCATTTTCAAAGACTAGAGCTGGGCGCAAATCGTTATGAACATTTGGCCAAAACATATTGCATTCTTCCTTGACATCCTTTGAGCCTCGCATTCTCTCAAGGTCCAAGTAGGCTTCGAATTAGGATATCTCCGGAGCATTTCCTCTTTGTATGTAATAAATGCTTTTAATCCTTCTATTTCAAAGTTAGACCTCTCATTGAATTCTTGTATAGAAGCCCATGTTGGATACCTTTCCTTGCTGGGAATTGAAGTTAAGATACTGTAAGGTTCTTCAGGTTCCCATTTTGTATCATGAGAATACTGTTGCCATTGCATTACGGGTTTTTCATCTTTTGAAAAAAAACGAAAGTAGTGTGGATTGGTATGACCTGTCAATGCATCACCACCCATTTGTATGAAAGGTAGAATGAAGCTCTTCCAATCATACATTCTTTCGAGCCTCTCACATACTGTACTTTCCTTACAACCACCAACTTGCCTGCCACATCTTCTTACCAAGTCATCTATTGTCTCCACATCCTTGCATTTAAGCTCCCTTGAGACTGTGCTAAAAACCTGATCGATATCCTCATGTGTATGCCTAACATACAAAAATCCACATTCGACCTCATTGAAGATTCGATGAGCAACTAGCATGGAGCAGAATGCAAACATGAGTACATTCTTATTTTCTTGCCAGCAATTATTAGCTTGTATTCTCAAAGTCGGTGGTAGGCGACCTTTTTTTGCATGTACATTGTGAATTGCCTTCATAATAGATGTTACAACTTGATTGCTATCATGTAGATGCAAGGAATCAATCCATATATCTGCAAAGAACTTAATTCCATGCACTAACACTCCACATAGATGTGTCTTTAGAAAGTGCTTTCCTTGTAATTTAGGTGGAGTGGCAACAAAACGAGGCAATGTTGTTGTATTCTGATCCATGCCATCTACAATAAGGCACATGTAATCATCGGGATGTGAAATAGCTTTCTCCTTCCAAAATGCATATTTTTGTCTGGAATGTCAAATAAGGTCATGATGAGATTTTTGATTTTTTTTGTATAATTCCCTTTGATTTGGACATGTTGCACTCTCAATCGCTCGCTTTAAATCATCACAGACATTGCACTTTGACATTTTTTGCCTCCTTGGGATTTTAACATATCCAAAGTTCTTCTTCCAAAGAGTATACAAAGTATGAGAAGAAGCTATGGCATCCCCTCTTTGCCTTTGCTTTTCTGCAATAGAGTCAAATACTTCGAGCTTTGTCAAGCCCATTGGAAGGTGCATTTTAGTGATCGCGTCACCGTTAGGGAGTTTGGTAGATATATGGGGTTGAGTTAAAGCATTTTCATGTATGAAGTCTTGCAAAATTGCTGCTGCCCTGACAGTTGAGATTCTTGATTTGGACCTTCCTCTATTACCGTGAATGCTAAATTTGTTGCCGCCCTTTGCCTTGGTGACTAAATCCCAATTTGTACCATGGGATAATCCAGTAATATTGCGATATGCCTTATTGCAAATCTTTTTTCCATTTACGAGAGGTTTTACCTTTTGTCTTGAACTTAGCCTTTTATTGCCATTCTGAAGAAAGCAAGAGAGACACAACATCCAAGAAATCACTTGATCATGTTCCTTTCATCATATATAAAAGATCTTCCTTAAGCCCTTCCACAAATTTGTGAGTAAGAGCTTCACCTGTGACCTCAGGTGCGTACTTATGTAATCGCAGGAACTTCTCTTTATACTCATCCATAGAGAGATTATGTTTTCCCTCTTGCACTTGCTTAAAATTATAGAACTCCATCTTCTTTTCCATATAATAATGTGGAGAAGAATACCTCTTTTCAGCTACAGTTCTGAATTCATCCCATGTGATGGGTTGATCTTGACATTGTCGGATTTGCACATGCGACTTCCACCATAGTTTTGCAACTCCACGTAACTATAGTGCCGTGATCTTAGCCTTTCCCGCTTCATCAAACTCTCGTAAGGCAAAGAAATCTTCAAGTTCTTTGAGCCACGCTTCCAAATCTTCCCCGGTCTTCTTCTCACCATCAAATTCAGAGAGTTTCGCTTTCTTAAAAACTTGTAAAAGAGCAGATTCGGCAACATCTTCCTCACCTCTTTGTCTCCTTCGGCTCGGTACCCGGGCACCAAGCTCGACATAGACCTCTTCATCTTCTAAATTTTTGCCAGCAGTAGCACCACTAGCTCCATCATCCGCTACGCCTTTTCCTTTGGACAATCTATTTAATTCCATGGTTAGCCTTCGAATCAATGAATCTTGTTCTTCTAGTTTCTTCATAATTGCCTCGTTGTCTGCCATCGAGACCGCGCTCTGATACCACTTGTCACGCACCGTTCTTTCACAATCATGAGCAAAATTGTAGCAAGATAATAATAAATAATGAACATGAAGAGAGATTGCAGTATGAATCAAACTGATGAGTCTTTACAATAATTTTTAGAGAAGAATCACTCCGTGAAGGAGCTCGATACCACCCGTCCACCCCTGAGCTATCTCACTCTCACTCTCACTCGCATGAAGATGTTCAAATCAGATGATCAAATGATCAAATCTCAATCACACTCTCTCTCGAAATATCTTGATCTTATCTTTTTCTTTGCGTTGCCTCGATTCGCGTGCGTTGGATTGTCACTTTCGCAATGCCTCAAAAGGATGGTTTTGATGTTTTGAAGGTTTTGGGAAAGTTTGGTGTTGGTCGAAAAATTTTGGTTTTTGTCCATTATGGTGTCGGCTGGATTTTGCAGCTTGATTTTGAGTTGGTTAGAGAAATAATTTGAAAAAATTCTGTATGAGAGAGTTTTAGTTAGATCTTGTTGAGTAGAAAAACTTTGTCCTAGTGAAAATTTTGTGGTTCACTCGTTTGCATGCCTGTATGGAGGTCAAAAGTTGCTAACAAAGTGGTTTTGAGCTAAAAGTGCATCTAGATTTCCGTGTCAAGAATTGCAGGCATTAGACGGAGGTCGAGATGGAAGAGTTAGCCATGAAAGGTCCGATGCAAAGGGAAAGAAGAGAGTCCGATCTTCGAGATGAGCTATAGAGCTTATCCATTGGATCTACGAGGCAAGCGTGGTGATGCTCCGAACAGGGTTGTTTTCATGCCTTTAAAATTAAAAAAAAAGACACGTCGAGATTCCGTACGCGTTTGCTATCAAAAGCGCACGCTAAAAGAAGGTGAAAAGCACATGCATGCTTTTCGAGAAAAGCTATTTTTGGCCGATTTTTTTGGAGTCGTGAAAGGCTATAAAAGAAGAGGAGATCGTGAAAAGGAAGACACCCACCGCAAGCCTCATGTAGTCCTATTAATGTATACACTGTGACAGAGACCCATTCTACAAATTTAGCTGCATTGGATAAAATGGAGAGCTCATTTGAAGTTAGGATCGTTTTGAAACGAGAACCTCAGTATTTGAGCTTTGGTAGAGAGGAGGTTTCAATCCTCTCCAATCCTTTAAAAGAGGTTAATGACAATGTTATCCTGGCCATTCTCAGGTAACGTTTGTTTATTTGTTGCTACTTCAATGAGCTAACATTTGTTTATTTGTTTACAGTGTAGTTATATATCAGTTTCCTAGTGCAGAATGCAAATCAATTCTATGAGCTAACGTTTGGTTATTTCTTGGTGCAGTGTAGTTATTTCTCAGCTTCCTAGTGCAGTGCAAAATCGTGTCTACATGCTCGATGCTCTCCTTTCTTCTATTCTTAGCTCTCCTCAAAAGACTATAGAAGATATTTGTACCTGGTTAAGCCCTTTGAATTTATATGGGATGCGAGTCATCTTTATGCCTTATCATGAGGAGTAAGTATCAACTCTAACCTTATTTTTACTATTTCTTTGGTAAGTTTATGTAAAACAATAATCATTTTTATTCTGGTCCTGTAGCTCACATTGGAGTCTAATCACTTGGAACCTTGAAGTCAACCGTTTGTGGTTTGTGAATTCAATGGAAGGCTATCATGCCAACTCCCCAAGGTAATTATTCTCTTAATATTTTTGTTACTTTCTTATTTTGTATCTTATGATCATGACATATTAATATATTTAATGTCATGATGGACAGTACTGCATATCGGCTAGTATCTGCTGTCAGAACAACCACGGAGCAATAAGACCAAGTAGAATTCAAATGACGTCTACCAGTGGAGCAAAAAGATGGGCACAACTATGGGTAGAGAGTTGCCTACAACTGCATGTTGTTTCTTAGAGAGATTTTTGATTTGGAGTTACCAGTAAAAATGGAATCATATACAAAAGCTGATCTGCTAGCGTTTCAAGTTGAGAGTATTCAGCGTCTAATTGCTACCATTGGGAAACAACCTGAAAATATGACTACATTACAGCATGTATAAAACCTTATCTTTATACTTGTATGCTTGTTCAAGCCTTTAATTGGGATGTGTAAATTTTTTATATTTTCCTCCAAGAGGAGAAGAGACTGCGTCTAATGAAAGCATGCTATCTTTATACTTCTATGATTATTTAAACCTTTATTTTTATTTGGGATGTGTAAATCTCATAACTTTTTAAATTTTTCCTCCAAGAGGAGGAGAGACTCACTCTAATGAAAGCATGTATGAAACCTTACTTTTTAAATTTTTGCTCCAAGAGGAGGAGAGACTCACTCTAATGAAAGCATGTATGAAACCTTATCTACTTGTTTAAGCCTTTATTTGGGATGTGTACATCGCATAACTTTTTTATATTTTCATAGTAGAAGGAGGATGTAGAAGACATAGCAAGTGAAGAAGAATATGATGTAGACTACTCTCTCAATAAGATGAGTCATGAAAATATGACTCTATTGGAGCAGATTGGAAGTTCATTCACCGCTATGTTGTTAATTCGACAACAACCTCATTTTTTTGAATTTGGTGAAGAAGAGATTTTAATCCTCTTGAATCCTAAGAAAGAGGTTAATGTCAAAGTCATCACAACCATCCTCAGGTTTGATGCAGCCTTTTCCTTGGCTTCATACTTTGCTTATTTTGATTAAACCCAAGAAGGTAATACTTTTTTTTATTATATAGTAATGTTATAGCAAATTTTCCGCAAAATATACAAAGCGTTTCATATATGCTCGATCCTCTTATTTCAAAAGTGCTTAGCAACAAAGAAGAAACCATAGAGGATGTTTGCAAGTGGTTGAAGCACGTTCCTATGAATGAGGCACGAGTTATTTTTACAGCATATTATGAGAAGTAAGCATCAAACCCTACTTGTTTTTTCTATTGCATTGCTAGAATTGTCTCAAACATAGTAATTATTCTTTATTGATAATGCAGCTCACATTGGAGTCTGGTAGTCGTGGACATCTTTGCTAAGAAGTGCTTCTTTGCCAACTCAATGACATCCATCCATGGCACTGTGTTAGAGTAAGTATAGACTACACTTGTTGTCACTTCTTGACATGTAGATTGATATGCAATGCACATATTCACTATTGTTATATGTTTTGATGTGCAGATCGGATCAAAAGTTAGTAGGTGCTATCGACACAGTAATGCGGCAATGTGACTTGGCATAACAAATAGAGTATATAACATGTCAGGTATCACATCAAGAGGATAGCCAGATCTATAATTGTGGATGGAGGGTGGGCTACAATTGCTTTTTGGTACTTGGTCAAATTTTTGAGATACAAAATGACACCACACTATCAACATATATGGATTTGCATCTCTATGCATTTATAACATGTACCATTCGAGCAATCATTAAGGGCGACATTATGGACCCTCCCACAAGGCAAATAGATAATGGCTCAGAGGAGTGCAAAATGAATGCCGTCAAAGAGTCAAAGGGGATAGAAGACCTCAACTCTACAAACATGGCTTCATTGGAAGAATTGGGAAGCTCTTTTAATGTTAGGGTTATGATTCAACATAGACCTCAGTATCTTGAATTTGGGGGAGAGGAGATTTCAATCCTCTCTAGAGCTTCAAATGAGGTCAATAACAATGTTATGATGGCCATTCTCAGGTTTGATACAAACTTTTTCTCTACTTGATAATTCAATATTTTGATTATATCTAATAAGCTAATATTCATTTATTTGTTGGTGCAGTATAGTTATCTCACGATTTTGTAGAGCCGTACAAAACCGTGTGTATATGTTGGATTCCCTCCTTTCTCCTATACTTAGCGATAGCAGAAAGACGATAGCCGATGTTTGTAAATGGTTATAGCCTTTACATTTACACGGCGTGCGAGTCCTATTTATGGCATATCACGAGATGTAAGTATCATGGCAACCTTTATTTTCATCTTATACTGGCAATATTGTGTTAAATAATAATGGTTCTTAATTATTCGTGTAGGGAACATTGGAGTCTGGTGGTTTGGGACCTTGAAGACAACTATTGTTGGTTTGTTAACTCGATTGCAGGCTTTCATGGCTCAGTGCAAACGTAAGTATTCTATTAATCTATTGTTACTTCTATATTATGTACCTTATGTAAAAGACACACTAAGTTTTTTTAATATGTCATGACGAGAAGGTCGATTGAGAAGTTGGTATCTGCTATCAGAGAAACATGACAGTACAAAGACTCGCTAGACTTCCAAAAGCGTTTAGTAGTAGAGCAGGAAGATGGGCATAGTTGTGGGTGGAGAGTTGCCTATAATTGCATGTTGATTTTCAAAGAAATTTTCTCACTTAAGACACAGGTCTCATCGGAAGACTCTTTGGAGCTCAAATATTCAGAGGAGGATATACAATTGTTTAGGGCTAAAATCATTCGAGACCTAATTGCTGCCATTAGAATACAACGTGCAACTGAAGCAATATCAGAGCTTGCATTTAAGGAAGCGGAGACGGAGTCTACTGTGAAAGCACTGCACACTACAGAAGAAGTAGAGACTCAGTGTACACCTACAGCACCACAGCCTCCACTGGAAGCATCAGAAGAGTTGCCACAGCCTCCGCTTGCATTTAAGGAAGAGGATACTGAGGATACTGAGTCTACTCCGAAAGCACTACATACTACAGAAGAAGTAGAGACTGAGTGT
Source organism: Dipteris shenzhenensis (assembly GCF_047967505.1). Lineage (NCBI taxonomy): Eukaryota > Viridiplantae > Streptophyta > Polypodiopsida > Gleicheniales > Dipteridaceae > Dipteris > Dipteris shenzhenensis. The sequence continues at coordinate 47,026,983 of NC_141611.1, forward strand.
ACAATCTAGAGCACCACAGCCTCCATTGGAAGCATCAGAAGAGTTGCCACAGTCTCCACTAGAAGGATCAGAAGAGTTGTGATGCATGTATGATGTTGTGTTTGTATATATGCATGAGGAGCATATTCTCATGATGTTGTTTATTCCATGAATATTATGGTTGACATTTATTTGTTGCAATGTATGAATCATGATGTAGTTTTTGTTGATTATACACAAATTTGTGACTTATTACTTAAGTGGCATTTAGTCATGATATTTATATATTTATTTCATGCACACAATTTTATGATATGAATGTGTGATGATGTGATTATTTGGAAATATAACCTTCTGTGATGAGAATTTTGATATGAATATGTGATGATGTAATATTTGTAATATATTTCACTCCAAAGTATCAATTCCCAATGCTCTACTCACTTAAAGTACAGCATTCCCAATGCTCTGCAAAATTTTATTCAGTTGGACAGTCTCCACTCACTTAAAGTAGAGCATTTCCAATGTTTCTCTCACTTTATTCCAACCCTTATCCTTATCATAGCGAACACATCGTGCCTTAGTGCACTTGTATTCTTCCATCGTAGTCCTTCCACAAACACTCTCTTATTTCTTACATCCTAGTCCTTCTGATTAACTTATATTCATCTTTCACTTTACGTCTTCCCTCACTTTCTATCACTCTTGAAGGAGGGGCAGCTCACTGTGCATCCCTCGCTATCGCTCCCTCACTCTCCTTCTCCCACTTTCCCTCTAAGACAATGACTAGTTACTACCCAACTTCATTTACTGATCTCAAATTTTGTCTTAGATCTCTTTTGTATGGACCAATGAAGGGAAAATCATTCGAGGAGGATATGTTACGCACATGGCTGCTTGATTTGAACTCAACAGAAGAGGTGAATATCCTTAGCTTTCTTTTTCGCTTCTTTTAATCACGTACTTCTTATGCTAACGAGTTAAATTTTCGTACAGGATATGGCGGTGGCTAGAAGCTGTATTGAAAAAAATGGTGAAGATGAGGAAAGCCAAGAGAGAAAACAAGAGTTGTTGAATGCTTACAAGTTGGCGGAAGGATCCTCCTGATCTCAATCTGCCTTTCCATGGTGAAGTATGTGAACCACTGCTAGAGGACACTATAGGTCCACTAATATTTTGTGATTGCTGCTGTGAATTCTGTGCAGCATTACCATTTTGTGTATCTACATCATCAATCACATTTACTGGTTTATACCAGCTGCTCATCTCATAAAAAACAACATCTTTGCTTACTATAAACTTACGAGTAGAAGGATTACAGCATCTATACCCTTTCTGCTGTAGAGAATAACCAATAAAGATGCACTTCTCAGCTTTTGGATCCAACTTGGATCTCAACTCATCTAGCACATGAACATAGGCAATGCAACCAAAAACTTTCAAATGAGAAATATTTGGTTTCCTACTAGTATACCTCTCCTCTAGCATCATGCCATGTATTGCTGCAGTGGGAGTCTTGTTCATTATGTAGACTACTGTAGCAACTGCTTCAGCACAATCATAATCTGGCAGGTCTTTTTTGTTAAGCATGGCACGAGATACCTCTCCAATAAGCATGCTCCATTTTGTTGTGGGGTATGACTGTTTGAATATTGCTTCTTTATGCCATGCTCCTGCAAGGAACTTGCAAACTCATTTGAGAGGTACTCTCCCCCTCCATTTGACCTTAGGCATTTTATTTACAGGCCTGTTTCTTTTTCAACCATAGGTTTAAAAGCTTTGAAATGTCCAAACACTTCACTTTTCTTTTTCATAAAATACACCCAAACTTTTTCGCTGTAGCCATCAATAAAAGTGACAAAATAATGACAGCCTCCAATAAATGCAGCTTTAGTAGTCCACAGATCAGAGTGGATTAATTCCAATGCCCTCTTACTCTCTTGAACATGTCTAGAAAATGGTTTCCTTGCCTATTTTCCAAATTGATAGGCTTCACATACCTTATGCATTTTTTCTACCTTGAACTTAGGAAATCCTGCTGCAACAATATTATGGGCCTGCATTAAATTTAAGTTGCTGTACATTAACATGACCAATGCGTTTATGCCAGATATCAATATTTGCAACTACACCGGTCCCATGTGCAAATATTGCTGCACTCAATTCAGGCATGTCCGCATCCAACGTAAACATCTTGCCCTTCTTCTTCCCTTTTGCTATCAAGCGACCTTTATTTCTCATATCCTCAACAAAGCATCTATGTGGATTAAATCTGACCTGCAATCCCTGCTCAACCATTTGACCAAGAGAAACCAGGTTCTTGGTGATATTTGGGACATGAAATACATGAGACACGTATTTCTTTTTTCCATCCTGCAGAGACAATGGAAGTTTACCAATCTGCACAATAGGATGTGCAGTATCATAACCAGTCTCCACAAATCCTGGTCTTTCCATTTTCCTAACATCTTGCATCCATTCTATAAGACCTGTCATGTGATTTGATGCACCTGAGTCAACATACCACACATCATTGCTTTCTTCTACACTTGTCACAGAATTGGTCATGTGCTGCACCATAAACAGATGCTCATTTCTGTCATTACCCTATCTACTAGAGGATGCATAATTGCCTTCCTGCAATTTTCCAATCATGATGTCATTCTTCTTTTTATAGCAATCTTTAACCATATGACCCATTTTACCACAGTAGTAGCATTCAACATTGTTGTTTGCATTTTGGCCTCTCTGCCATCCACCATGACCTCTTTGGCTCCCCCTGCCTCTAAAGTTACCACGTCCTCCTCCATAGGACTGGCTTTCTTGAATTTGCTGCATATTCTGATTTTTGCCACGGCCTCCACTGCTCTACCTCTGCCTCTACCTCTTCCACCATTTGAGTAGAAGACAGCTTCTTTTGAATTTCGCAATAATCTAATCCTTGGGAAGGATAGAAGACTCTCACCTCGTTTCGCAGGACCTTTTAAAATCTTAAAGAGGGTGGGAACGCTTGCATATCAACTTGAACTGCCTGAGAACATAAAAGTGCATCATGTTTTCCATGTCTGTCTATTGAAATCTTATGTTGCCAACCCAACTCATATTTTGCAGGACAAGTCAAGGATCATGGAGGATGGGACTTTGAAAGTCGAACCTGAATATATATTGGATAGGAACATGAAGTGGCTTAGGAATAGAACAATAGAAGAAGTTTTGGTTCAGTGGGATGCTTATCCTATAGAAGATGCTTCATGGGTAGACTTAGATGCCTTACTTACTGAGTTTCCTTCATTTAAACTCTGAGTATTACTTTCAGAAATACCATCTCCCCAATCTGGAATTCACGGAAAGACCGGTTCTTATCATAGTAATGCTTTTGCCTGTCTTGTGCTCTTTGAATGCTCTTCCGAATCAGTTTCACTTCCTCATCCATCCTCTCAAGCATTTGTCTAGACACTTTGACTCTATTTTGAGGATCCGCAAAATTCACAGAGTGTGGCAATTCTGACCATACATGGCTTCAAATGGAGTCATTTGAATGGAGCTATGCCCTGAACTATTATAAGAAAACTCGGCTAAGGATAGGAATTCAGTCCAATTTGTTTGCTTCTCATTAACATACATTCGAAGCATATCCTCAAGTACGTGATTAACCCTTTCAATTTCTCCATCTGTTTGTTGGTGAAAAGCTGTACTCATCTTAAGCTCCGTCCCAATTGCTTTGAATGTGGCCTTCCAAAAATTAGAAGTAAATTTGGAATCCCTATCTGACACAATACTTTTAGGCATCCCATGCAATCGGAAAATTTCTTTCACAAACAACTTAGCTACCTCAAGAGCACCATCAGTCTTTTTCATAGGAAAGAAATGTGCCATTTTGGGAAGACGATCAACGACGACAAAAATGGTATCATATCCCCCTCGAGTTGTAGGTAGTTTAGTAATAAAATCCATGGATATTGATTCCCACTTCCTAAAAGGTATATCCAAAGGTTGCATCTTACCAGGCATCTTATGTTGTTCCACCTTCACTTGTTGACATTGTAAGCATTCTTGGACATAACGACGAACATCACGCTTGAGTGCAGGCCAATAAAATGATTTTCGAACCTTGCTGTATGTTTTGTTGTATCCAACATGTCCCGAAAATGGAGCATCATGACAATCATACAAGATTTTCCATCTCAAAGGTGAATCACATGGTACACAAAGTCTATCATGGCAATATAAACTACCATTCACCAAATGAAACTTTCCTTCAATCTTTTCACAAGGTGTTTGAGCAATCTTTTGAAGAATAGGTGCATAAAAAACATCATGTTCAAGTTCATTTCTAATGTTTTCTGCAAGATCAGAATGGATAAGGGTGATGGCATTCACGAAAGTTCTTCTACTTAAAGCATCAGCCACCGTATTCTCCTTTCCCTCAATGTACTTAATCTCAAAGTCATACTCGGAAAGAAGATTCATCCATCCTCTTTGCCTATTATTCAATAATGTTTGAGTGAAGAGGTACTTCAAACTTTCATGATCCGTTTGAAGTTCGAACTTTACACCAAGTAGAAAGTGTCTCCAATGTTTCAATGCATGAACAACGGCAGCCAATTTGAGATCATGCGTGGGATAGTTCTCTTCATGCTTCCTTAATTTTCGAGGCTCATATTCCACTACACGACCATCTTGAGAAAGTACACATCCAAGTTGGGTACCACTAGCATCACATGTCACTACAAAAGGTTTACCCATCTCGGGTATCTTGAGAATACAATTTTCAGCCACTTTGTCTTTTATAGTATCAAAAGCTTGTTGACACTTCTCCGTCCATATAAACTGCTTGTCAAGTTTTGTCAAATTAGTAAGTGGAGAGGCTATTTTTGAGAAATCTTTGATATGTTTTCTCTCATATTGTGCTAAGCCAATAAAGCCTCTTACCTCCCTTACATTTTTCGGTCTAGGCCACTCCGATAGATCCATCGGACCCTCTTCTTTCCCTTTGCATTTGACCTTTCATGGCTAACTCTTCCATCTCGACCTCCGTCTAATGCCTGCAATTCTTGACACGGAAATCTAGATGCACTTTTAGCTCAAAACCACTTTGTTAGCAACTTTTGACCTCCATACAAGCATGCAAACGAGTGAACCACAAATTTTTCACTAGGACAAAGTTTTTCTACTCAACAAGATCTAAAACTCTCTCCTACAGAGTTTCTTCAAATTATTTCTCTAACCAACTCCAAATCAAGCCGCAAAATCCAGTCGACACCATAATTGACAAAAACCAAAATTTTTTGACCCAAACTTTCCCAAAACCTTCAAAACATCAAAACCATCCTTTTTGAACAGTATATGTGATATATATTCCAAAATATTTCATATACAAAATTGGAGCATCACAAAATAAAGCTCGTCTTGATTGGTCCAAATGTTGTACACCTATTTTCTTTTCATTTGTGATAATGGCATGAGTATGCCGGGTAGGAGTGACTCGTCAATCAAAAGGGCTTTGCGTTGGTCATCATCTGCTTCTCCCAAATCTAGAATTCGGGTTAGCAACAGCCCCGTCATATAAATAAATGGAGAATGGATGGGCATGCTGTGCATCGCTTATACGCATTGGCAAACCACATTTGTGTCTCCCTCGCACTGTTGGAGTAGCAACAATGCTCGGTCACTAGAAGTAGCCAATTCAATGATCGGCTCACGCAGGGAAACCGGTGCAGCAGTAAATACTGCCGTGGTGCTATTGTAGTGTATGGCCTCAGCTCAGAGAATATCAAAAACTATCTTGTGTGAGTTTGTGGGATACAGAGCTAGCAAACAGGTAACCAAGTCCGTATTATGTGGGCTCTTCTTTGTGAATTCTTCGTTTACTTTCAAGTTAAGCAAGGCCAACTTAGCCGTGGACCCCATCGGAACAGCATTAGCTTTTTTCAAACATGCGTCATGAGATGAAGAATGCCCCACAAAGGAAAGAGCGTGTATGGGAGTATCGAATTGATTGGAGGAGTCAAGCAAATCACCTTTGCTGTGGAGTAGTTGATGGCATCATGCACCAAGTGGATTTATAGTTCGTACTTCCAAATGGCAACATATTAGTGTAGAAGGCAATAAACATGGTCCTAGGCTAACACAATCAACCTTGGTGGCGAAACATGTGCATAACAATAACTATCCTTTACAGAAATTCTCACCATGGATATATTTACACTAGAACGCGTTGTTCTGTATATTGACTTGCTCTCACTCGCGGTTGCATGAACCAAACGTATGGAAGAGGGATGAAATATGTTTGTGGGCATCAAACAGAGTTGTGCAGAAAACATGAAAGAGATTGCTTGCAAAGACTCAGGCGTGGAGACCGGAACGGGCATCAAACAATTTACATTAACTACTGGATGAAGCCTGAAATGCAAACATGGTACTGCGCATCCTTTGTTGTGTCAAGAGGGTAGCAAAGATGTAGCAAGCCGGTGTTCTCTAGAGGGAGAGTTTTCCAATTGAAGACAGTAATCGATGATTTCACCGGAACGCATCAGGTGCAAGCACTGTTGTGTTTCATTCATAATTTGGAAGGGCCATAACTTACTGGCAAAGGGAGGCATGATGGAGCCGGACAATGAAGAGCAAGGTAGGCAATTCAGCATATGTACAAATGAATCTTTATTCGATGGAAATTTTTACAATGGATGTATTTTTGCCAAAACGGGCCAGTATGCATAGTGATTTCTCATGACTATAGCTGTACATATGGAAAACCATTGCAAAATCATGAAATCTGTATATGAAAGACAAACAAAAAGCAATAGACAACCTGAGTATGATTATTTACATCACCTTTGGAGCATCAGCGAGCATCTCTACTGAACACTCTCAGTGAACTTTGTGATGAAGCCCAAACTATTGACAGTAGTGAACTCCCCCATCGGCCTCTTCTCAAGTAACATCAAACGTGTGGCAACAATGCTTCGGGAATGGAACTCAAGGAAAGGGCACCAGAGACCAAGAACCTCATCAAGGTGCTACCCACGAATCTGGATTGCTACTCGATTGCTACCTCCCAAGCGTCTCTTAGCACAACACAACCTTTTAAGCATGAGACTTGTGAAATGCTTTGTACACTGTCACAGGAGTAGCAATGTGGTCACGATGGGTCTCTACCAACTCAAGATCCACCACAAGAATCACAATGGTATTAATTCAAAGGGTTGTTAAGGCTAACGAAGTGCAACACACCAACGACCTGTAACATACAGTTCTCTTAAAGCACCTTTAGTGTATCAGATTCAAGAAATGTAGGAACAGTGTTGGATGATATTGTATACCTTCTTTTCATAACCCATTTGCGACACTTGTCGAATGAATGCATCATGCAGTGATGTTCTCAGATTCCCTTCAGGCACTACAATGAGAATGGTGAAGTCAAATACACCAAGCGCATGCCTAGTGCGCATGTAAGATATGTTCCTCTCTACGTACATGATGATCCCCTCATCCATGAATTCCTCCACTAGGTGCACAAGAGTCTGGCGCCTATCTCCAACGAAAGAAATCTTCTATAGCGAAGAAAACATGGGGATAAAAAGAGAGGTAAAGAAGGGGAGGGGGGGGGGGCAAGGAGTGGATAAGTCCAAGTAAATGTAAAGTTGAGTTTTGTTCACTATTGCATGGTCTTTTGTGTTGGGGCCATTAGCGATAGTGATCTGGTCTGTTAGAGACCCTTATAAATCCACCTTACCACCAATCAGGAACATGACTATGTCAATGACCAATGTGAAAGGCACCCTCATAGTCTCCATCTAGTTCATAGCCCATGGTGCACACCGGTGTATCACATTGCATGGAACGAAGAAAATATTTCCCTCGAAAGGTTCACCCTTGATTATTGTCATCGTGGCATCAACACGTAAAGAGTACGATGAAGTGCCCCCTTCGCACGAGGGATTCACTAGTAGTAATAAGGAGACATCACCTGCGTGCAATAAATATATGAAAATTCCCCTTATCTACCCCCTATTTATGGGACCTTACCTTATAAAATGTACCTTCCTTCCCTTATATAACCCCCTCCCTTACACTCACGTGGAAGTGGACCCCCTGGGCCCCTTCGCCAAGTGCTCTTTTGGTTATTGTAGGTCCCTCCACCCGAAAAAACTCATCTACCTAGAAGACTTCTTTAAAGTCCATGACATATGGTGGAGGGACATGCAAAGTGATTGTTACCGAGTAGGCACTGTCTCTGAAGTCAATGCGCATGTACACAGGGTAAGGCACATCCTTCGCTTTGAAGGTTTTGTATTTCGCAAGCACTTTCCCCTCGAAAGCGAAGCGGTATGAAATGATCTCGGAGAGTGTGCTTATTGCAAGTACTAGGAGACCAAGTACATTTGATGCTCTTGAGGGTGTGAGAGTGTTCTCTCGAACAAGCCGGCTCCCATCAATGGTTGCAGTTTCAAATTGGTCCTCATGCAAGTAGCTCAAATTTTCTTTAGGGGCAGAGTCTGCAGAATGTGACATGCAGTCTTTGAGCTTGCTTGCAATCAAGGACAATGTTTTTTGTAAGCACAAGTACGTGGAAAGAAGCAAAGAGTTTGTGGGTGTCTCCCATGATGTTATGACAAATGTGAAGCTTCATTTGTTTATGCATCTCCAATTTGCTTATGCAAGCGAAATAGAAGCTACCACTGTAAGCAAAATAAAGCAAGTTGATTGAGAAACTACACGTGAATGGTTTGGTGTAGAAAAGCATACAAAGAGCAAGCCATTGTTTCATTTCTCTTTACATCACATTGAACTTGAATTTGCCATTGAACTGAATTGTAACACAATGAGTCGTGTTTGCAATCGACAAATTTTGTCACAATGATGGTGCTACAACCAAAACTATTTAGAGAGGGCATGAACACTTGTTTTTCCTTTATATCTTCTTAATGTTTTTTAACTACTTGTGCTACCAAAACTCTTTATTAAAGTGGAATACTTTGGTTTGCAATTTCGTCCCTAGAAAAACAAACACCCCCAAAAAACTTTGCGTGCATTGGAATGTCTGACCTTTCATCGAGCAACACAAAATGAAATGACGGCACTATGTGAAATAGTTTGCTTACATTAAAGAACTATGGTTTGTATGATTGGTCTTACAAAGCATTGGAAGGAGTCATTCTTTTATTCTTTTGTAAGTTATATTCAACTTGAAGGTGTTTGTAGAAGCGGACTTAGAATGCTTTTTAGGGGAGACTTTAAAACAAAAACATAGACGCATCTCCATCAGGCCTCCAACACTTCGGAGCCACTCTGGTCCTCAGGTATAGGCGGCCTAATGTCTATAATAATTATGCACTTTAGTTTTGCCTCGCACCCTTTGTCGTGTGATATTTGGCAAATTGGAGCATGGAAAAAAATCAATGAAAACCCATTTGCAAAAAAAAACACTGGAGAAAAAAAAGAGGAATCAAAATTTACCCTCGGCACATGCTTGCTTTGCTACGGCTTGGAACTCCAACCTCCAAGACTCAAGACCCAAGGGAGATTGAAGTAACTGCATTATTTCTTGTGCAATGAGAGTACTGTCGTGAATGAGCAGGTTGCCATCATCATTACTGCGAGACCAGAGCGAGAGTCAGAGGTAGTCAGAGCCACTTCTGCAGAGGTAGTTAGAGCTACGCGTGACATTTCAACAGCAGCAACGCGTCATTTTGTTTCATTGTCTCTGCTTTCTATTGCCAAAGTTTTGAAAGGCCACATCATTCAAAGGTCTCACAATGTTTGAAAAGAAAAGAAAAATCCATGTCATCCCCTCTTTTTTACACCTCTCTACACCCTTTCTACATTCTAAGCTTCCCTTTCAAGGTCCCAAAGTGTTCTAATCCTTTTTAGCCTCACCGAATTCAAAGAAGAAGATCGAAGCAAGGAATTGGAGATAGAAGAAAGCAAAAGAGGTCAAAATTAAAAGAATATTTTGGGGATCAAGTTTGAGGAAAGCAAAGGCGAGATAAAAAATCAAAGAAAGGTGCATCGACTTTGAAGATATATCCAATGCCTCAAACAAATACCAGGGAAGTGGGCATCGCATTTTTCTCTCTGATATAAAGCGTTTTGCTTTATTATTTCTGGAAAGTATGAATTTTTTTTAAAATGGCAACTCCACAAAGAGACAAAATGATTAGGGAGGCCAAGGAAAGGACTAGAAAAGAAAAAGTGGAACATAACCTGGTGGCTGCTCCATATAGACCTCTTCTTGCAAATCACCATGCAAGAAAGCATTCTTTACATCCATCTGATGTAAAGACCATGCCTTTGATTCAGCCATAGCAATGACTGCTCTTACGGTTGCCATCCTTGCAACCGGACTCAATGTTTCTTCATAATCAATGCCATATGTCCCTGCATACTCCTTGACAACTAATCTTGCCTTATATCTGTTCACAGAACCATCTGCATTGTGCTTTACCTTATAAACCCACTTGCAGCCAATTGCATTCTCGTCTTTAGGCAAAGGCACCAATTCCCATGTAGCATTTGCTTGCAAGGCATCCATTTCTTCATCCATGGCTTTCTCCCATTTTTCTTTTCCCATGGCTTGCTCAAAAGAAGTGGGTTCTGGTTCATGTATCACTTTGACCATATAGGCATAGTGAATGTCTATAAATCCATCATATTTCAGACTATCCACAGGATACCTAGCTCTGAGATACCTATGCAAAATAGGCTCACTAACAAGTGCTCTCAAAACACCCCTTGTCTTCCTTACTCCAGGTGTAACAATAGAAGGAATACCCAACTCATCATTAAGGCTCTGTTCTGAGCCACTAGATTCACCATCCACATAAGAGTGACTTGCATTCACATCAACCATGGGCTGATCTACTTTCTCTTTTCCTTTTCGTGATACTTGCATACCACTATCTGCATTGCTTTGAGGAGATCCTCCTGATCTCAATCTGCCTTTCCATGGTGAAGTATGTGATCCACTGCTAGAGGACACTATAGTTCCACTAATATTTTGTGATTGCTGCTATGAATTTTGTGCAGCATTACCATTTTGTACATCTACATGATCAATCACATTTACTGGTCTATACCAGCTGCTCATCTCATAAAAAACATCTCTGCTCACTGTAAACTTACGAGTAGAGAGGTTATAGCATCTATACCCTTTCTACTGCAGAGAATAACCAATAAAGATGCACTTCTCAGCTTTTGGATCAACTTGGATCTCAACTCATCTAGCACATGAACATAGGCAATGCAACCAAAAACTTTCAAATGAGAAATATTTGGTTTCCTACCAGTATACCTCTCCTCTGGCGTCATGTGACAAAATATGAAGAGGGGAGAGGAGAAGAGTGGAGATGAGGAGAGAGGGCACATCTAGAGAGCACACCACAAATGACTAACTGTACACTAGATTTAGTTGAAAAAATAGAATATATACAAACCCTTTTAGGGTTAGGGTTAGGGGATCTAACCCTTTCCTTTATAGCACTCTATAAGGTTAGTGCTATGCACATATGATCACGTGATGGTGCTATGCACACATGATCACATGATGTTGAGCGTGAACTCTCAACACCTTCCCTCAAGATCAACATCATGAAGTAGGCCTTCCCTCAAGATGATGATTCTGGGGAATCGAAGAAGGATTGAGCATTACATTCCATCACACCCCTTTAATGGGAATGTCCTTCCTCTGCATCAAACCAAGAGCTAGTCGGTGTTTGTCGAATAGCTCTTTACCGAGTGGTTTGGTAAAGATATCTGCAACATTTTCTTTGCTATCACAATGCTGTAGTGTGATGTCACCAAGTAACACTCTTTCTCTGATGAAGTGCTCTCTGACATCAATGTGTTTTGTCCTGGAGTGATATACTAGATTTTTGGTCAATGCTTGAGCCAATTGATTATCACAGTATATTGTAGTTGGCTTTGAGTCATCAAAGTAATCTGTTTTTGACAATAGTCTTCTGAGCCATATAGCCTCACATGCACCTGTAGTGAGTGCTCTATATTCTGCTTCAGTCAAAGACAAAGAAACAGTTGGTTGTTTGTTTGACAACCATGATATAGCACCTTGACCAAGGAAAAATGCATATCCCTGTGTCAATCTCCTGGTCTCATGATCTCCGGCATAGTCACTGTCACAGTATCCATGCAACCGTGGATGTCTTCCTCTGTATTCTGTCCCAAACTGTCTTGTACCTCTGATGTATCTCAAGACTCTTTTGGCTGCATTCCAGTGAGACTGTTTTGGATTTGCCATAAACTGTGCTATTGAGCTTACTGCATAACAAATATCTAGCCGTGTGATTGTCAGATATATAAGAGATCCGATGAGCTGCCTGTAGTATTTGTCATTGACTGTAGGCTTTTCTAAATCTTTAGAAAGTTTCAAACTCTATTCCATGGGAGTGGCTGCAATCTTGCAATCTGCCATATGAAACTTCTTCAGGAGACTGTCAACATACTTGAGCTGACTCATAAATGTGCTATCTGAATCTCTCCAGAACTCAATTCCAAGACAATAGTGCATAAGTCCAAGATCTTTCATGTCGGACTCTGCAGATAAGTCTTGTTTTAGTTTTCTGATGAAGCTATCCTTGCTTCCTGTCACAATCAGATCATCTACATACAAAAGTGCAATAGTAATGTCTTCCCCTTGAACTTTGTAGTAGAGAGTATGATCTGCATTGGATTTCATGTATCCCAGATCAGCAAAATACTTGTCAATTCTGCTGTACCAACTCCTAGGTGCTTGTTTTAAGCCGTAGAGACTTTTCTTGAGATAGCAAACCTTTTTCTCCTTTCCTGGTTCAACATAACCTGCGGGTTGTTGCATGTAGACTTCCTCGTCTAGATAACCATTGAGAAATGCATTCTTGACTTCGAGCTGATACACATTCCATTTGCTGCGTGTCACTGGTGATATCAAGAACCGTATGGAATCCATCTTTGCTACTGGAGAATAAGTCTCATCATAGTCTTGACCATATTGTTGTGCAAATCCTTTTGCAACTAATCTCGCTTTGTATCTCTGAATACTGCCATCTGGATTGTACTTCACTTTGTATACCCATTTGTTTGCTATGGCCTTCTTTCCTGGTGGAAGGTCGCATAATTCCCAAGTATTATTCTTATACAAAGCTTCCATTTCTTCATTCATAGTAGTTTGCCATTCTGGCTTGTCTACTGTGCCTTCGAAGTAGACTGGCTCTTCTGTAGCCATGATGGTAGTCATAAGAGCATAGTTGGTGGTTTCCACCTGAATTGCTTTGCCTTTCTGAGCATATGTCAATTTGGTTGGAGGTCTTCTTTCCCTAGTAGACCGTCTGAGCTACTGTGGTGCTGCTTGGGGTGTTGCTGGCAATTCTTGCTCTTCTTCATCAACCTGTTCTGTAGATGACGGTGAAGTCGATGCTTCTATGTCCTGTGTAGGTGAGGTTTTCCATTCTAATTCCTCATCAAAGATTACATCTCTGGAGATAATGACTTTGCGGTTGATGGGATCATACAATTTGTATGCTTTGCTTTCTTCACTGTAGCCAACCATGATGCATTTGCGTGACTTCGCATCCAATTTCTTGCGATGATCATCATGTATGTGGGCATATGCTATGCAACAAAATATGCGGAGATGCCCAATGCGTGGCTTGTGTCTAGTGAATGCTTCATAGGGAGTCATACCTTGTATGGGTTCGGTAGGAAGCCGATTAAGCAAGTAGTTTGCTGTAGCTATTGCTTCTGCCCAATACTGATTCGGAAGATGCTTTTCACTAAGCATTGCTCTAGCACTATCTGCTAAAGTCCCATTCTTCCTTTCACCTATTGCATTCTGCTGAGGAGTATCTACACATGTGAATTGTCTTCGTATGCCGTGATTTTTGCAAAAGCTCATGAATGCTGAAGACATGTATTCACCTCCTCTGTCTAATCTCATGACCTTGATCTTTCTGCCTGTTTGGTTTTCTACCATGGCTTTGAATTCTTGAAATCTGGCAAACACTTCAGATTTCTCTTTCAAAAAGTAGACCCAACAATATCTGCTATAGTTGTCGATGAAGGTCAAGTAATAAAGTGAACCATTGATGCTGCGGGACTGGGCATAACCCCATACATCTGTATGAATCAAATCAAGAATACCTCGTGCACGAGAGGTACTTCTGACAAAATTGGTTCTCTTTTGTTTGCTGAAGCAGCATGCTTCACATATTTTTCCAAGAAACTGTAGCTTCGGAATCCCAATTGCCATATTCTGATTCCTGAGATCTAACAAGTACTTGAAATTGACATGACCATATCTCTTGTGCCATTTTGCAGATAGTGGCATCTGTTGCATTTGAGTTGACATGGCATGCTTATCTGGTACTGTAGCTAGCATTCTGTATAAGCATCCTTCCTTGACACCTTTTGCTACTAGCTGACATCTTTTGGATTTGTCTCTGATAATACATTCATCACCGTCGAAGATGACTTTGTAGTTATGTTCCGTCATTTGACCTACTGACAAAAGTTTCTTGCTGAGCTTCGGAACATAGAGCACATCTTTGACTAATCCTTTTGTATTAGTGAAATTGTTCATAGGGATAACACCTGTCCCTTGAATTGGATTCGGTGTATTGTCTGCTGTGTAGATGACATTCTTCTGAGCTTCTAATGGTTTCATCTCATCACAGGTGATAGTGATGAAGATATCCTTCATGTGAAAATGCTATTGAAGCAGAAGTTTGCGATGAAGGATTTGGAGAGTATATACAGCTGCCTTTCTTTAACTGAGTATTCAATATTGCTACCTTTGCTAGAAAATATATAATGAGAGCAGAGTATACACTGCTGCTTTTCTTGAGTAGAGACTCACACACACTTTTTTTTTTAGTGAAATCTTTTATTTTTGTGTGGGAAACCCCAAAAAGAGGTAAAAACCCACCAATAGGTACAAAGAAAATTTTTACAAGTAAAGCCTCAAAGAAAAACTCATGAGGCAACCCGATAAAAAGTTACATATCCATTGGGGGAGAATCAAACAAAACATCCTCCAGTTTTAGATTGTTGCTTTGTAAAAAGTGATGCAGTGGAGTAACTGCACCATCAATAAAAACTAGATGTTTTTTGCCCTTATGATTCTTCTTAATATAAGCTGGCGGCCGGAATTTTTGAATCACAGGGTCAAAAACTTGTAACCAAGGATGAAAAGAATCCAGAGAAAAAGGAACATCTGCATCCTGAATAGAAATAGACTCTGGCATGATCATCACAGGCGAAGGAACTGGATCAACATCAGTACAATCTGAAGAAGGAGCCGCATCAGATAAATCACGACTCATCGTTTCAGCTTCACTCCAAGTATCAACCTGAGATAGTGGTGCTTCCAAGCACATTACTTTCTGCAAACATCTTGTATAATCCCTTCTTCAAGAGAAACATCCATATCCTGAGGAGGAGGTTGGTGGTGCTCAATAGGAGATTGAGCCTGAGCTTCTTTAGCAGCATGTATATTCTCGTCACGTAAGGAGCACATCATGAAGGTTAGATTGGCCTTCCAAAGGGTCAATGATGCAAATGGCAGTCTCAACCCTGAGAAATGCACCATTGGAGCCACTCAAGGGAGGTATTGGGACATGTTGTCTCATCCGAGGACGTCAAGCCTGACCCCGAGAAGGTAGAAGCCATCCTCAAGCTCTCCCCGCCTACAACCAAACGTCAGGTATGCTCATTTGTCAATCTAGCAGGATACTATCGCCGCTTCATTGATCAATATGCTGCTTTGACACGACCCATGACTATGCTATTAAAAGATGGGGTTGATTTCTCTTGGGATGAGGATTGTGATCATGGGTTTGCACAAATCAAGAATGCTCTGGCTTCAGAACCCATTCTACGCAATCCAGACTGGTCAAAGAGCTTCTATATCAATCCTGGGTTTGGTGAGCACACTCTGGCAGGTATTCTTCTCCAGCAAGGGGAGGATCGGTTCATGTATCCCGTTCGATTTGCTTCTCGACAATTGCTCCGACACTGAGCGACGCTATTCAGAGGCCGACAAGCATGCCTTGTCTTTGGTGTTTTGCATTGAGAAATTTAAGCATTATGTGGCTGGAAAGTCCTTCTTTATACTCACTGGCACTGGTCTTGCAAAGCAGGTTCTTCAATCACCAAATCCCATGGGCCGGTTGGCCAAATGGTTGGCAGTTCTACAAGAATATGATTTTTCTTTCAAAATTGTAAAAGGGGGTTGTTCCAGCTTGAAGAATGCTTTGATTGATTTAGAGGAGTGCCTTGATGTAACCCTGGTAGCAACCATATAAGTTGGGGATCCTTGGTATGGTGGTATCTACAAGTTTTTGACCGCTTTCTCCTTTCCTTCAGAAAGTACTAGCTATGAGAGAAAGAAGATCCGCAGAGATAGTAGGCGCTACACCCTCCTTGATGGGGTGTTGTACCGTCAAGGCCTGGATGGGGTACTAAGACGGGCCATTGATGCAGATGAAGTGCCTAAGGTATTGAAGCATTATCATGATGGATTTTGTGGAGGCCACTATGCCAGTGACTATACAGCTAAGAAGATTTTACATGCAGGATACTATTGGCCGACCTTGTTCAAGGATGTCACTTTGTATTGAAAAACCTATGAACCATGTCAATTCTTTGGTAGGAAGGATTTGCGTCCTGGGCAACATCACCCAGTGATGTCCATCCATCCGTTTCAGAAGTGGGGAATAGATTTTGTCGGGCCCTTGCCCATGACTGCCCGCAAAAAGAAGTATCTTTTGGTAGCCACTCAGTATGTCACTAAGTGGGCTGAAGCTATCGCCCTCCCTGCTGCAAATGGCAAGGCAGTTTCAAATTTCATATTTGAACGTAACTACACAAGGTTTGGGACACCCATGGAGATAGTCTCTGACCATGGAAGTCCATTCTTAAATGAAGCAGTGGAGTTACTCATGGATCGCATGGGTATTGATCATCACACTTCTAGCATCTATTATCCAGCATCCATGTGTTGGGATATCTCAAGGTGTATGCCTCAGGCACACCTTATGTTTCTATGTGTGAGTGCTAGAGGCACAGTTAGGTGCCCACAAGCACAGTTAGGTGGTGGAAAAGCCACATAGGATGATTGAGTGAATCTAGGAGCAGATTGAGGAGATGATTGTGGAGCTTTGAGGTCATCAGTGATGTCAGTGACCTTGTATGAGGTGCCTACTTAAGGACCTCTTTCTTCTTCATTCTATAAGCAAGTATTCTGAATTTGTGTCAACTCTACTCTTTCCTTTCAGTATTCCAACATGGTATCAGAGCCCTTTGATCCCCCTTGAGCCCATTTCTGCCACATCATCATCTTCTTCTTCATCTTCTTCTTCTCCATTTTCCTCTTTCTTCCCAAAATCTTTGAGAGCTTGGTTCTCCATCTACAAACAGCCATTGCCCAAACCCTCTGAGCTGGAAACTCCTCTAGTATGGGCGAACTTCCACCTGCAAGCAATTGAAGAAAAAACGTCTGTGGTGGCTGCCATTCTCCAAACAGCGAATTTCTTCTGTTGCTCAATACTCCCTGCATACTCCGCCATTGCCTGAGCCCTCTTAGGAGTAGATGGGCGACCTCAAGACGAAGATTTTGAGCCATTTTTCAAGTCATTTGGTTCAGTAACGAGGGAGAAATCGTCAAAACTCAGTTTCAGCCTGTAGCAACTCTCCCGGGCAAAAGTGCGCACCATTTCGTCCAACCTCTGTGCTGGACCTTCTCTGGTATATGAGCTTTCTTTTGCTTCAGAAAGCCCTCTTTTCCTTGCTTTGAAGAGTGAGCTACAAGCCCTCCAAGTTCAGCTTTTCAGTTTTGACAGTTTTGGACAAGTTTTTGAAGATGATGCTACATAAAATGCTACTCTAGCATTTCTGGTTTTTTGAAGCTTTCAATAACTTCAGTACAAGTGTGGATTCAGTTTTGTTTTGACTTGCTAGACCTGGTTTTGATTGGAAAATGTTTATTTCATCCACTTCTATGAAGCATGTAAGAAGAAGCATCATTGTTTGAAAACTAGTCACTACTATTTGCTACAACAAGTGGCTATACTTTGGAAGTATTTCAGTTCTTTTTGCCTTGTAAGAGAGAAGACACTACCCAATACTTGGGTTAGAGCCTCTCATGGCTTGCTTATGCCAAATATGTGAAAAGCCCAAACATAAAGCAATGTCTTGTTATGCTACAAAGGATGAAAATGCCAACCTGACTTCCTTATTGAAGATTGCCAAAACAATGGTTGCCAAAAAGGAAGCAAATACAGAGATCTACACTCTCATGGCATTTTTATTTGACTCCAAGTACAAGAAAAAGATGAAGGTCAGACACCTAAGATATGCTTCTCTACACAACTATGGAGATGACAAGATAATTGTTCTCATGAAGGATATGACTTTCAGATCCACTTGTTCTATCATAGTACCATCTTATAAGGCACTAGACACTGCCCATGTGGTAAGACCTTGCCTTGACATGGATATTTTGCCTCCACAAGATGAGGCATCCCATGAAGATTATGCATTTTAAACTCATCTCTATGTATGTTCCAGATCACTCTTTTTATGTCAAGGTACTCAGCCTGGATAGTCCTCCAAAATGAATGCAAATAAACTATTGTGTTTTGTGTGTTTTGTAAACACCTCTGGTCACCTTATGATGTAGGCCATGTGTATGTTTTGTTCCATGGTACCTCCTACAGACATTGTGTGCATGTACATGTAGGGGAGATAACCATTGGAAGGTCTGTTTGTATCCCTTTCTGTTTACCTTACACCCAAGGAAACCCTTGCTAGCATGAGAACCTAGCCATAGATTAATCCTTGACCACCATGAGATGGCATGAGAAACTATGAGACTAGATGTATCCTTGACATAGCCTGAGGCATCTCCTTGAGGGGGGGTTTGTTGGGATATCTCAAGGTGTATGCCTCAGGCACACCTTATGTTTCTATGTGTGAGTGCTAGAGGCACAGTTAGGTGCCCACAAGCACAGTTAGGTGGTGGAAAAGCCACATAGGATGATTGAGTGAATCTAGGAGCAGATTGAGGAGATGATTGTGGAGCTTTGAGGTCATCAGTGATGTCAGTGACCTTGTATGAGGTGCCTACTTAAGGACCTCTTTCTTCTTCATTCTATAAGCAAGTATTCTGAATTTGTGTCAACTCTACTCTTTCCTTTCAGTATTCCAACACCATGGGTCAAACAGAGCGGACCAATGGCCTCCTTTGTAAAACCATGGGAAAAATGGCCGCAGGGAACAGGAGCCAATGGGATCAGAAGGTCACTGAAGCCGTGTGGGCTTACAACATCACTCATAAAACATCTACAGGTCACACTCCTTTTGAGTTGGTGTATGGTACTGAGGCAGTTTTACCACTAGAGATAGAGATTCCGGCCTTGAGATTGGCACAGGAACAGAGGATGACAGAAGATGAACATGTAGAGGCTAGATTGGTACAACTTGAGAAGTTAGATGAAACCCGACGCCTTGCACTACACCAAACAGAGATCCAAAAGAATCGACAAAAGGTCCGATTGGATGCTAAGATTCGCAAGGGATGGGAAAGACACTTTGCTGAGGGGGATGTTGTGCTATGCTTTGATAATAGATTGGACCACCAAATGGATAAGAAGTTTCTGCCATTGTGGATTGGTCCATACAAAGTCATCAAGGAACGTAGCAATGGGTCTGTACAAGTTCAGGAGCTGCATGAACCATATGGCAAGAAGGTGATCAACAAGCGTTACCTCAAGCCTTTCTTTGTGCGTGATGGACCCAGGCATGGAAATGCTGTGCATTCCCTGCCTGGGGGGGGGAACTGTTATGGATAAAATTGTCTAAGGAAAAAGGCATTAATATGTATGTGTGTTTGTATATATGGCAATAGTATAATAAACTATGGTGTGCATAGGGCCCAAGGTTGAGGTGGCAGGGCATTACCATGGGCCACCCTTCCATGTAAGAGGACCCATAAGGTGTGTTGTACATAATCCATGATAGTAATATTATAAAATGTAAGGTGGCATGGCTCCTCCATGTGCCACCCCTCCACCTAGGCTGCATTTAGTGAGATATGGCTCAAAGTCCATGGGAGAAGCAATATAAAATAGGTGGAGATGGATATTATATTGAGTTATTCCCTCCATATGGGATAGGCCCATGTGGGGAGGTATAGAAGGTCCAAGAGAGCAAGTTAAATAATGGGGAAAGTAGGATGAGGTGGCAAGATTCCTTGTGCCAACCCTCCACTTGTCCTCCTAGAGGTTTGAACATATTATAAAATTGGAAAGAGACCAAGGGAGTATCATAGACTTGAGATATGGGGCTTGATTTATGTGGAAAATTGAGGCAAAGGGTTCTCGCACACAATTGAGAGTGCGTAACCGCCTAGCCCACATGGGAGACTTTTCCACACACACCATGCATGTGGGAGGATACATTAATGGGGAGAGACCCCCTCTTTTGGCTATAAAAGGAAGGGGCTATTCCTTGATGAGACACGCTCATTCTTGTAAAGCCACCTAGCTAGTATTTTGATATTTCCCTCTCATCCCTTCTTTCAAATAAAGTATGGTTCTCTTCCCTTGATGTCTCCATCTCTACATTCCTCCTCCTATCATGTACATGCTTCTCTTCCCCCTCTCCTTTTCCCCTTGTGTCATAGTCTCCCTCTTCCTTCCCTCCACTTCTAATTCCTTTTTCCCTCCTATGACAACCGTTCGCCCTCATGATCTCCTTTTCTCTATGGCCCTTGAGCGTCGCCATGCTTAGCCTCTAGCCTCTGGTCTCGATTTCTTTTCCGGCTAATAATGCAAAGTGGCGTGCCCATCCCATAAGTAGTTGATCGGATAACATACCTAGCATCATGTTTTTTTACAGATGTGCATGACACTAAGGAAAAAATGGTATTTAGTGCTCGATCGACCATGCAAAGCATATCCGATGGGCACAATACTTTTCCTATGCCTTAACCTAGGTGGTATTGAAATGTTCTCAAAGAGGCACACCCATCCGATAAGTACTTGGTCAGATAACATACCTATAGTCGTGTTTTTTTGCAGATGTGCATATCACTACCGAGAAAATGTTGTATAATGCATGATCGACCTTGCAAAGCATATCCGATGGTGACAATACTTTGCACGCACCTCAACCTAGTTGAATGGACTTGTGTGGAAAGTGGAGCCCCCATCCGATAAGTACTTGTTTGAATAACACACCTAGGATCGTGTTTTTTTATGGTTGTGCATTACAGACCATATGCTTCCGTCCCTACTATGGGCTACACTAGTCCATGTGTGTCTCTTGGATGTCCCCATCTCCTACTTTATAGGATTGAGTTCCTTTGTTCACCACGTGGGTTTTGTCCTCCAAGAGTAGAGCTTACTCAATTGAGTCGGCCACCCCTTTTTCCATTTCCTCTATCAATTCTTTCTTGACTTGAGTTTCCTCCGAAGGTACCAAGGTGCTACATGGTGTTGTTAACTACATGGTGTTGTTGATCATTGCCTTTAGCTCTACCTCAGTTACTGGCTTTGAAACCTTGTCCTCCATTTGCATAGCCATTATCACGTCCATATCCTCCATTTGTATAGTTGACCTTGTTTGTGCTGCAAATCGAGAAGCACGATACGATCTCGTAGGGATAGAGAAAAACCTTGTGTGAGCCTTCTGAGTAACTTGCTGCCACATAAGAGGGTTGGGAGATCCCTCCTCTGCCACTGTGCGCTCCCAAGAAGGTGAATCCATTTCTTTACAGGGAGATGTTCTTTTCAAGCCCGGCAAGCTCCTGAACACCTTTGTCCTTAGTAGTAAGGGCAAGGAAGATGTCCTCATTGCCCAGATACAACTCAGTATAACATCACCATAAAGAGGGCTCAAACTCTGATTCACCACCTCGCCATGATTCATCAAGTGCTCCCTCTTGCCTATGTATGTGAGCTCTCTGTGAGATCCTTCTCATTTCTTCATTTTGTGGAGCCCTCTCTAGAATCTCCCCTGAACCCAGTGCTTGCCACTTGGAGCCCACTTGAGTGCCACATGTCCATAAAGGACCTTAGTACCTTTCCTGCCCTTTAGGCCTTAACATTGCACTCCCCATTCTTGCCTAGGCCTAGGATAGTTCCTAATCCCTGACCCTCTATGCTCCCATCAACCAAGCACTGTTGAGCCCTCTAGGTTCCCGCTTCACACGAGACGACGATTCCGGGATTATGGATGACATAACATTCCCTTCCCCTTAAGAATGGTTTACGTCCTCGAAAACAAAATTGGGAAACCTCCTCTGGAGACTTCTTACCCTTTCCCATGTTGAACTCTCTTCATATCTATCTTTCCACCTCGGGGGGGTCACACATCATATGTAATCCTATCATGTGAGTTCAACAGAACGATATTTTTTATTTCTAAAATTTACAGAAATAAATATACATAAGGGACTATTTAAAATAGTTTTGGAAAAAATTTACAGATTTGTATAGAAAAGGGGTACATTTTATTAAATAAAAATTTTACAGATAAGGGATTTTAGAAATAGGCCTTGAACGCACGTGATATAGAGGGTTTATACATAGTGACCCCCCCGAGTTTTTACCTTAGTGTCATGCACAATCATAAAAGAACACGGTCCTAGGTGTGTTATTCAAACAAGTACTTATTGGATGGGGGCTCCACTTTGCACGCAAGTCCGTTTCAACTAGGTTGAGGTGCTTGCAAAGTATTGTCACCATCGGATATGCTTTGCAAGGTCGATCACGCATTATACAACATTTTCTCGGTAGTGATATGCACATCCACAAAAAAACACGCCTTTAGGTATGTTATCTGACCAAGTACTTATCGTATGGGTGTGCCTCTTTGAGAACATTTCAATACCACCTAGGTTAAGGCGTACGAAAAGTATTGTGCCCATCGGATATGCTTTGCATGGTCGATCGAGCATTAAATACCATTTTTGCCTTAGTGTCATGCACATCCGTAAAAAAACACGATGCTAGGTATGTTATCCAATCAACTACTTATGGGATGGGCGCGCCACTTTGCATGTAAGTCAATTCCACCTAGTTGAAGGTGTGTGCAAAGTATTGTACCCATCGGATATTCTTTGCATTGTCAATCAAGCATAAAACACCGTTTTTGCTTTAGTGTCATGCACAACCATAAAAAGACACGTCCTAGGTGTGTTATTCAAACAAGTACTTCTCAGATGGGGGCTCCATTTTGCATGCAAGTCGGTTTCAACTAGGTTGAGGTTCATTCAAAGTATTGTGACCATCCAATATGCTTTGCATGGCCGATCACGCATTATACACCGTTTTTTCCCTAGTGATATGCACATCCGCAAAAAAACACGCCCTTAGGTGTGTTATCTGACCAAGTACTTATTGGATGGGTGTGCCTATTTGAAAACATGTCAATGCCACCTAGGTTGAGGTGTAGGAAAAGTATTCTGCCCATTGGATATGCTTTGCATGGTTGATCGAGCATTAAATACCATTTTTGCCTTCGTGTCATGCACATCCGTAAAAAAACACACTGCTAGGTATGTTCTCCAATCAAGTACCTATGGGATGGGCATGCCACATTGCATGTAAGTCAATTCCACCTCCTTTAAGGTGTGTGCAAAGTATTATGCCCATCGAATATGCTTTGCATTGTCGATGAAGCATAAAACACCATTTTTGCTCATGGAAGAGGACACATGGAAACTCTACGCATACACATAGTAGCAAGAACACCCCCTCGGCCTGCAAACCAAAAACGGATGGTGTGCAAAAGTTGGTTGAGAAGACAACAGGAGGAGAAGCTCAAGCAAGAGCACAAAGAACTCATGGTGAGAGAAGCCTCCCTGATCCAGGTACCTCTATCATGGCCTTTCTTGATGATGAGTTATTATTTGACTCTGAGGATTGATTTAGTACTCATGCCTCATCAAACACATCTCAGGACTTAGACTCCCCTAGCCTTCCTAGAAACCTAGATTAGAAATAACTGGGTGTGTAATGGAATAGCTCTCTTCAATGCCTGCTTCTTGGGAAAGGGTTTCTTAGTGTTTCATTTTGAGAAAAAAAAAATTGCTGGCAGATCCTTGCAACATGGGCTATGGACCGTTAGACATCAACCTCTTTATCAGAAATGGTGGACACCAAGCATCTCTCCTGACACTCCTAGGTCTACCCTAATGCCTCTTTGAATTGAATTACTTGATCTCCCTCTCTCCCTATGAAATCAGCTCCCTTTTCATTGTAGAGGACTAGGAGAGTTCTTGGGGTGGAACCCCTAGGTTTGCATCAACCTTGATATAGCTGAAGATCTCCCCAAAACCTTGTTTATTCTGAATAGAAACGGTAGTGTTTATAGAGTGCAGCAATTGGTAAATATTGATGATGATATGATGGAAGTTGGGTGGTTAGAGGATTTTGAAGAGGACTTAAATAGAGAGGATTCAACAGGGTAAAAACGGTGTTTTATGCTTGATCGACAATGCAAAGCATATCCGATGGGCACAATACTTTGCACACACCTTCAACTAGGTGGAATTGACTTACATGCAAAGTGGCATTCCCATTGCATAAGTACTTGATCGAATAACACACCTAACAATGTGTTTTTTTACAGATGTGCATGACACTAAGTCAAAAATGGTATTTAATGCTCGATCGACCATGCAAAGCACATTCAACTAGGTGGAATTGACTTACATGCAAGTGGTGTGCCCATCCCATAAGTACTTGATCGGATAACATACCTAGCATCATGTTTTTTTACGGATGTGCATGACACTAGAGCAAAAATAGTATTTAATGCTTGATCGACCATGCAAAGGATAACTTGGCGTGTCCATCTGGTACTTGATCGGATAACTTCTCCCACAAATAAATTAAGTACTAATTAAAAATTATAATAAATGAGTAGATTATTAAAAAGAGACTAATATTTATGTAATTGTTGCTACTGCAGCTTGCTTGCAAAGGACTCTCACAAAGGAGATGGCTATAGATTTTGTTCCAGGGATGGATGTGATTTTATGTAGCAAAAGCAAAGTAGTTGCATTTGCTACAATCCATGATAGTGATCCCAATTCAGTTTGCCACTTTCGAAGACTTGGCGAAGATAAGGTGGCAGTTACCGTATCAAAGATTCTTAGCGCACATGTTGAGCTAAAGTATAAATGTGGAGATATGGAAACACTTGGAGATGTTATGCCCTACAATACATCCAACAAATCATTTATAGCATGGGAAAAGATGAGACTTATGCAACAGACATTATCAAGAATACAAAGTGCACCACCTTGGATTTTACTATAGGGGACATTTTATAAATGAGATCATTTGCAAATAAGATTGTAGCAGAAGGTGAAGTATTGGGATTTGAACAAGTGGAGCAATGGTCATTTGCACAGATGAGGATTCTAAAAGTCACTGATGATGGTATGGATGATAACATAACATCCTTATGTGATCCCTACTATGAGGTAGGCAAGAATATGAGATGGAGCATGCAATTTTTAAACATGAGAAAGAGGCACGTGGTTTTCAATGATAAAGACAAGGTATACTACAATATTAAAGGACCTAAAAAGCATGCCCATGTGCCAGGCTCTATCACTTAAAATGTGGATGATTTCAATGTACTTAATTATAGAAGTGACATCTTATCTAGAGTGGATGAGTTCATTGGTTCCGAGAAACAAAATGATTTTAGAAGCGAAGCCTTATCTGGGGTGGATGAATTCTTGCACAGTGAGAAGGGCAAAGGTTTCAATAGCGATGTCTTGTCAAGTGTGGATGAGTTCATGCATATTAACAAACCTGGTGTCAATCAAGCTTGTGGATTTGTGAAAGCCATACAAGATGTCCCAATGAGTGATGTTCTCTCAGGAGTGGAAGAGTTTCAAGGTTCTCAATACTATCGTAGAATATTGAATTCATTGAATGGTCCTAAGAGTATGTTAAAAACGAGGATGAGATCTACAGAGGATTATTCAATATTTAACTTTGATTGTGATATGGCCAAGGATGCAACGACCAATCATGGATGCTTAGTTACAAACAAATGTGAGGAGAAGAAGTGCATAAATACAGATAACAACGTGCACGAGGAACGAAAATGGTCATACATATGCATGAAGAGAAAGCGAATCCAAGCAGATCCACAAAAGCAACCAAAGAGGAAGAGAGTAATGAAGGAGGAGAACATGTTAAATGCATTGGGATATCTATGTTGCAAGCGAAGATGTATGCGCTTCATTGATCTTGCAGACATCAGGGAATGTAGAGGACACGTGTGGCAAAGAAGAGGAAGCAAAAGAAATGAATACCTTCTCACAAGTCTCTCTTGCTTTCTTCAAAATGGCAATAAAAGGCTAAGTTCAAGACAAAAGGTAAAACCTCTCATAAATGGAAAAAATATTTGCAATAAGGCATATCGCAATATTACTAGATTATCCCATGGTACATATTGGGATTTAGTTACCAAGGCAAAGGGCGGCAAAAAATTTAGCATTCACGGTAATAGAGGAAGGTCCAAATCAAGAATCTCAACTGTCAGGGCAGCAGCAATTTTGCAAGACTTCATACATGAAAATGCTTTACCTCAACCCCATATATCTACCGAACTCCCTAACGGTGACGCGATCACTGAAATGCACCTTCCAATGGGCTTGACAAAGCTCGAAGTATTTGACTCTATTGTAGAAAAGCAAAGGCAAAGAGGGGATGCCATAGCTTCTTCTCATACTTTGTATACTCTTTGGAAGAAGAACTTTGGATATATTAAAATCCCAAGGAGGCAAAAAATGTCAAAGTGCAATGTCTGTGATGATTTAAAGCGAGCGATTGAGAGTGTAACATGTCCAAATCAAAGGGAATTATACAAAAAAAATCGAAAATCTCATCATGAACTTATTCGACATTCCAGACAAAAATATGCATTTTGGAAGGAGCAAGCTATTTCGCATCTCGATGACTACATGTGCCTTATTGTAGATGGCATGGATCAGAATACAACAACATTGCCTC
Source organism: Dipteris shenzhenensis (assembly GCF_047967505.1). NCBI lineage: Eukaryota > Viridiplantae > Streptophyta > Polypodiopsida > Gleicheniales > Dipteridaceae > Dipteris > Dipteris shenzhenensis. The sequence goes on from NC_141611.1 coordinate 47,053,994, forward strand.
GTTTTGTTGCCACTCCACCTAAATTACAAGGAAAGCACTTTCTAAAGACACATCTATGTGGAGTGTTAGTGCATGGAATTAAGTTCTTTGCAGATATATGGATTGATTCCTTGCATCTACATGATAGCAATCAAGTTGTAACATCTATTATGAAGGCAATTCCCAATGTACATGCAGAAAAAGGTCGCCTACCACCGACTTTGAGAATACAAGCTGATAATTGCTGGCAAGAAAATAAGAATGTACTCATGTTTGCATTTTGCTCCATGCTAGTTGCTCATCGACGAATCTTCAATGAGGTCGAATGTGGATTTTTGTATGTTGGGCATACACATGAGGATATCGATCAGGTTTTTAGCACAGTCTCGAGGGAGCTTAAATGCAAGGATGTGGAGACAATAGATGACTTGGTAAGAAGATGTGGCAGGCAAGTTGGTGGTTGTAAGGAAAGTACAGTATGTGAGAGGCTCGAAAGAATGTATGATTGGAAGAGCTTCATTCTACCTTTCATACAAACGGGTGGTGATGCATTGAAAGGTCATACCAATCCACACTACTTTCATTTTTTTTTAAAAGATGAAAAACCCGTAATGCAATGGCAACAGTATTCTCATGATACAAAATGGGAACCTGAAGAACCTTACAGTCTCTTAACTTCAATTCCCAGCAAGGAAAGGTATCCAACATGGGCTCCTATACAAGAATTCAATGAGAGGTCTAACTATGAAATAGAAGGATTAAAAGCATTTATTACATACAAAGAGGAAATGCTCTGGAGATATCCTGATTCGAAGCCTACTTAGAGAGAACACACTACCACTGTAATTAACAAGACACGAAATTTAATAAAGGACCTTGAGAGAATGCGAGGCTCAAAGGATGTCAAGGAAGAATGCAATATGTTTTGGCCAAATGTTCATAATGATTTGCCCCCAGCTCCAGTCTTTGAAAATGAATTTGTATCATTACTCCCACATCCATATTGTGGACCGAAGAAGAGAGAGTTTATGCCACAAGTAGATATAGAGGTCGATTGTTTTGTTGTGGTTCGGCCATCGGATGATGAATATGAGAATGTGAAGTTTTGGGTTGCAAAAGTAGTTGATGTGCAAAGAGATGACCAAGGGAGAGCTACAACATTTACACTGGTATGGTATGAGCCAAAGGGCAGGAAGGAGAATATGGATAACAACACATTGTATACTAATTGTATAATGAAGGAGTGGGTCCCAAATGATGAAGCAGTCTCTCAAGTTTCGACGGAGACAATCATAGTGTCTTGGCATTCAAGGGCAAAGAAATCAAAGAAGCGCATGGGATATGAGGTAGAAGGAAAAATAAAAATACCACAGCAAAGTATTTTGCATATACACGAATTTTTAAGGATGCTCGCCATGGAGGAAGTAGAAGGAGATAGCGCAAATGAAGAATGTCCATGATTAAAGCTTTGTATTGAAGTCCATTGAAGGATTTTATTTGGGTACTAGGCAAGAAGCCAATTCAAGACAATTATAATCAGAGTCATCACCTCCTATGTCAAATGAGAGTCAAAATATGCACTGGATGTCACCCAAGGGTCAAGGCTTGGCAAGACAATAGGGAGTTAATGCAGATGGCACCTGGCAAGGGACTCTCACATTGAGCAATAAGACAATGGGGAGTCAATGCACCCAAGGGGCAAGGCATGGCAAGACAAGTGGGAGTTAATGCAGATGGCACCTGGCAAGGGACTGTCGTGACATTGAGCAATAAGACAATGGGGAGTCAAATTATGCAGATGGCACGAATTGAGGCTCTTTAAGAGCAACAATTTAAATTGTAAACATATGTTCAATCTATATCATTTTGGATATAAAGACTCTAGCTGAGAGCAACGTCTCTCAATGTAATCATATAATGATAGCTATAATTGCTATTATAATTCTTTGGTTCAATACAAAACTTGGGTCTTATGGCATCATGTCTTTTTTCTATTTATTAAAAGTTTTAAAAATTTTGTGCATATTGCGAGTGACAATGTTATTTTCATGAAATATTTAAGTCTCCTTTCATGGATTTATAAATTTATCACGTCAAGGAAAAATATTAAAAATAATTAAATTAACAAATAACTTAGGTATAGCTAGAATTTCTAATATAGGATTATTTCAAATTCTTGCATGTTGGTGCAAAAGTATAGATTGAAAAAACAATATTTTTATATGAATATGATAGTGCCACAAAGTGAACTTTTGATTTGGGAAGAATATTTTCAGAAAGTAAAATTTTTATTTGGGAAGGATATTTTCACAGAGTAAACTGTTCATTTGGGAAGGATTTTTGGGCTTCTTCCAAAAACAACAGAAAAAGTCCAAAATTAATGAAATAGGTGTTGGAGAAGGCATTTGAGTAGCTCGGTTATCCGGTAGGTCCTTTTTTGGACACCATATGGGGGCCATGTGTGGCCTAATGGCTAGACAGCTTCAGATAGAGTTGGCACACTGTCAACTAGGGTACATGCAAGTGCAAGAAGGCATCCCATGACTGACTGCACTGAGGGTAGACGGAGCATTTCCTAGGGCAGTCCACTCTTGTGTTGTGGGGCCCGTTTGGAGCCCCAGATGAGTCCCGGATGGCTCTGAACGGTTCTAACGTGTGGTCGGTGGCCTATTTCAGGACCAACCTCCAGTCGGCCGTTTTGGGCCGACTGGGTCGGTCTCCCAATTGGGTCTAACCAACTACGACTGGTGGCTATATAAGAGCAAGCCCGTGAAGCCTATATTTATCACTGGCTACAGCAACCCTGATTCCTTAGCTTCCAACCTCCGTCCTCTACTGTTTTCAGCACACCATCAAAGCTTCGCACATAGGAGCGCACGGCTGGGAGGCAACGCCATCTATTCTATTAGTTTTATAGTAATCAAAATTTTGATTCTCCATACTATCTGCTTTTGTCTCTTGCATACGACATCCTGTCATCTGTTGAGCACAGACGTTGTATTGTTTTCTTATATGGTATCAGAGCTTGGGCTCTATCAAGAAGATTTGGTAGTGTGTTTCTGTTTGCAAGCCGATTGTGAGAGATGGCCTAGCCCGCAAGACTGCGAATCCCACCGTTCAACGAAAGTGGAAACTTGGACGACACTAACTATTCACTCTAGAAGTTCAAGATGAAGACCATCCTAAGTGCATACGAACTTTGGGATACTGCTATTGGGGTGGACGTGAAGCTAAATCCAGCCAATGCAGGACAACAGATAGTACCAACTGTGGATTAGATTCTCGCATGGACAAGAAGAAATGCAGATGCGTTGTGTTCTATTGTCTGCAGTGTAAGTGATTCTGTCATGGCATTTATTCAACATGTCACCACAGTGGAGGAGGCATGGACGGTCTTGAAAAATTAATACAAGACCACGAATTAGACGCGAATTCAAAATCTAGAGACTCAACTCACGAATGAGAAACTGTCTGAGTCTGAAACGGTAGAGAAGTCCATCACTATGGTAAAGAATCTGCACGATCAGATGACTACGATTGGCATCACTATCACCAGCGAGAATCTAGCACGAAGGTGCATACGGATTCTCCCACCAAAGTACAACGGTCTTGTTACGATGCTGAATATGCAGAATAGAAATCCGCCCCTCAACTTTGAGGATTTCAATGCGATGCTTCTGGAGGAGGAGATGCGTAAAAGAGGAGGACTGGAGAACATTCGACTTTCTCGGCTAGATCAAAGAAAGGTAAGGGTAAGGACTCTAGTAATTCATCTTCTTCTGATGATAAAAAGAGAAAGAAGAAGATCAAGTGCTTCTATTGCAACAAGGCAGGGCACAAGCGGAATGAGTGCCGGAAGAAGATTGTAGATGAGAAGAACGGAGTAAAGAAAGAGTCCAGCAATAGCGTGCAGGCAGTACCAGTAGAGCTATTCATAGCAATTGAGGAGATTTGCATGGAGGCAGTTCATGTACTTGCAGATGAACCTTGGGTTATTGACAGTGGTGCATCGCGCCACATGACCAATCGGAAGGATTGGTATACGTCTCTACATCCGATAGGGAATGACATCCTGGTAGCAGTCGGCAATGATGCAAAATGTCTAGCAAAAGGAAAAGGTACGATTGCTCTCAAGTCAGATGGAGTTGTAAAATAGTTGTTCGATGTTCTTTATGTGCCAGATATCAAGAGGAACTTGTTGTCCATTTTTGCGATCACGGATTGGGCCCTCAAAGTTCACTTCGATAAGAATGGCGCACAAATTTTGGATCTTCAAGAGAAGGTCGTTCGTAAAGGTACATGGCGCAACAACATTTATAAACTCTCAACTTTCAGTGCTCGAGCCGATGTGAGCAACACTAAGCTGTGGCATGAGAGGTTTGGTCATCTAAACCTTAGTTCTTTTGGCAACACACCACAAGTTGGTGATAAAGTACTTAAGTGGAAAAAATATACTATTGAAGATGGCTACCTGCTCTACAAGGGTAGAGTATGTGTCCCGAATAATAATGACATTAGGAGCCAAATTCTTTTTGAATGTCATGATTGTCCGAGTGCTGGACACCCGGGAATTCAGAAGACATATGTGCTTCTGAAAAGACAATTCTTTTGGCCTGGAATAGGTAAGGACGTCCAAGATTATGTATTTAAGTGCCAAAAATGCCAGGTCAATAAGGCTGAACGCCTTAAGGTAGGAGGTATTCCATCTAGCAAATGGGAAAGTATCTCCATGGATTTTATTGTGATATTACCTAGGACACAGAGGGGGCACAACTCAGTGTGGGTAATTGTGGATCGGATGACCAAGATGGCTTATTTTATTTTTGTCAGTGAAGATGTTAAAACTCCAAAATTAGCTAGGCTATTTGTGGAGCATATCTATAAATTATATGGGCTACTAGGCGATATTTTTAGTGATCGGGATAGCAAATTTAACATCCATTTTTGGAGGGCTGTGTTTAAGCTTCATTGAATATGAGCACCGTCAATCATCCATAGAGTGATGGTCAAACTGAAAGGGTGAATTAGATCATTGAAGATATGCTTCAAGCATATGTAAGTAACTGGCAAACTAATTGGGAATAGTATCTGCCGATATTAGAATTTGCATATAACAGTGCCAAACATTCAGCTATGGGTTTTAGTCCATTCATGATGATGTATGGATTTCAACCAAGAGCCCCAATGATAGTGGGACTTGAAAAAGAGAAGGTTCAAGCAGCCAAAGGCTTTCTTGAAGATATGAATCAAACACTTAAGTTAGCTAAAGATAGCATAAGAAGAGCTCATGATAGAGCACGAAGTTATGCAAACCCCCACCATAGAACATTGGAGTTTGAAATAAATGAGAAAATCTACCTTAAGGTACCTGAATCTTCAGAATCTCTAAAGACAGGTAAATGTCCAAAGTTGTCTCCTAGGTATTGTGGACCATTCGCAATACTTAAGAGGATTGGAGAACTTGCTTACAAATTAGCCTTACCTGAAGGATGTACAGTACATTCAGTTTTTCATGTCAGTAGGCTGAAAAGAAAATTAGGAGATGATGATAATCTCATTAGAAATGAAGTCCTAGTTGAACTCATTGAACCTGCATCTTTACCACACGAACCAAAAAGAATTTTAGGTAAACAAGAAAAAAGAACACGACATACTATGTGGCAAGAATGTTTGGTTAAGTGGAAAGCTCGGATTCAATGGTAGTGGAAAGACTCAATGATGATGAACCTAATGACATGCAGGTGATTCCAAATTCTCGCCCCAAAGATTTTAATGTTCACGGAAAAGCCTTCACCACTATTCAAAATAAGAGAAGATAATCTCAGGTTAAGGGGAGTACACCCCAAACAAACAGCTCAAACCCTAGGGCCAAGAAGGATCCTAGAAGAATGTCAAATAACCCATATATTTTGTGACCTTGAATGTGAGGGGCCTATTTGACCCTTGTAAAGGTGAGGAGCTAGCTCACTACCTGAGAGCCAATTCTCTATTTCCCTTTTTTTTAGCTCTTCAAAAGTAAGAATTACTGGGCTGAACTTAGAAACTAGGTTAAAGGTAGTTGATAGAAGAAGAAATTGCTACAATACCAACCTTGAGGAAGGTAGAGGGGGGATTGCTACAACAAAGGAATATCTTCAAGCCATACGAGGCTTTCTTCAACCTGCAAACAAACGCAGGATGAATAGCATGAATAAACCTGGTGGCAACTCCATAAAGACCTCTTCTTGCAAATCACCATGCAAGAAGGCATTCTTTACATCCATCTGATGTAAAGACCATCCCTTTGATGTAGCCATAGCAATGACTTCTCTTACAATTGCGATCTTTGCAACTGGACTGAATGTTTCTTCATAATCAATGCCATATGTCTGTGCATACCCCTTGACAACTAATATTGCCTTGTATTTGTTCATAGAACCATCTACATTGTGCTTCACCTCATAAACCCACTTACAGCCAATTGCATTCTTGTCTTTAGGCAAAGGCACCAATTCCCATGTAGCATTTGCTTCCAAGGCATCCATTTCTTCATCCATGGCTTTCTCCCATTTTTCTTTTTCCATGGCTTGGTCAAAAGAAGTGGGTTCTAGTTCCTATATCACTTTGACCATATAGGCATAGTGAATGGCTGTAAATCCATCATATTTTAGCCTATCCACAGGATACCTAGCTCTGGTAGACCTGCTCACTTCTAGGTGCTCTCAAAACATCCCTGGTCTTCCTTACTCCATGTGTAACAACAGAAGGAATACCCAACTCATCATCAATGCTCTGTTCTGAGCCACTGGATTCACCATCCACATAAGAGTGACCTGCATTCACATCAAACATGGGCTGATCTACCTTCTCTTTTCCTTTTCGTGATACCTATATACCACTATCTACATTGCTTTGAGGAGATTCTCCTTATCTCAATCTGCCTGTCCATGGTGAAGTATGTGAAGGTCCACTGCTAGAGGACACTGTAGGTCCACTAATATTTTGTGATTGCTGCTGTGAATTCTGTGCAGCATTACCATTTTGTGCATCTACATCATCAATCACATTTACTGGTTTATACGAGCTGCTCATCTCATCAAAAACAACATCTCTGCTCACTGTAAATTTATGAGTAGAAGGGTTATAGCATGTATACCCTTTTTGTTGTAGAGAATAACCAATAAAGATGCACTTCTTAGCTTTTGGATCCAACTTGGCATCTAGCACATGAACTTAGGCAATGCAACCAAAAAGTTTCAAATGAGAAATATCTGGTTTCCTACCAGTATACATCTCTCCTCTGGCATCATGCCATGTATTGCTGCAGTGGGAGTTTTGTTCATTATGTAAACTGCTATAGCAACTGCTTTAGCCCAATAATAATATGGTAGGTCTTTTTCATTTAGCATGGCCTGAGATACCTCTCCAATATGCTTGTTTTTCCTTTCTGCAAGTCCATTTTGTTGTGGGGTATGACTGCATGAATATTGCTGCTTTATGCCATGCTTCTGCAGGAACCTTCCAAACTCATTTGAGAGGTACTCTCCCCCTCCATCTGACCTTAAGCATTTTATTTGCAGGCCTGTTTCTTTCTCAACCATAGCTTTAAAAGCTTTGAAATGCCCAAACACTTCACTTTTCTTTTTCATAAAATACACCCAAACTTTTCTGCTGTAGTCATCAATAAAAGTGACAAAATAATGACAGCCTCCAATAGATGCAGCTTTAGTAGTCCACACATCAGAGTGGATTAATTCTAATGGCTTCTTACTCTCTTGAACATGTCTAGGAAATGGTTTCCTTGCCTGTTTTCCAAATTGACAGGCTTCACACACCTTATGCATTTCTGCAACCTTGAATTTAGGCAATCCTGCAACAACATTTTGGGCCTGCATTGATTTAAGTCGCTGTACATTAACATGACCAATGCGTTTATGCCAGATATCAATATCTGCAACTACACCGATCCCATGTGCAAACATTGCTGCACTCAATTCAGACATGTCCACATCCAACGTAAGCATCCTGCCCTTCTTCTTTCCTTTTGCTATCAAGCAACTGTTATTTTTCATATCCTCGACAAAGCATCCATGAGGATTAAATCTGACCTGCAAGCCCTCCTCAACCATTTGACCAATAGAAACCAGGTTCTTGGTAATATTCGGGACATGAAATACATTAGACAGTTATTTCTTTTTCCCATCCTGCATAGACAAAGGAATTTCACCAATCTGCATAATAGGATGTGCAGTATCATCACCAGTCTCCACAAATCCCGGTCTTTCCATTTTCCTTACATCGTGCATCCAATCTGCATGACGTGTCATGTGGTTTGACACACCTGAGTCAACATACCACACATCATTGCTTTCTTCTGCACTTGTCACAGAATTGGTCATGTGCTGCACCATAAATAGATGCTCATTTCTGTCATCACCCTGTCTACTAGAAGATGCATAATTCCCTTGCTGCAATTTTCCATTCATGATGTCATTCTACTTTTTATAGCAGTCTTTAGCCATATGACCCATTTTACCATAGTAGTAGCATTCAACATTGCTGTTTGCATTTTGGCCTCTCTGCCATCCACCACGACCTCTTTGGCTCCCCTTGCCTCTAGAGTTACCACGTCCTCCTCCATAGGACTAGTTTTCTTGAGTTTGCTGCATATTCTAATTTCTACCACGGATCGGCCTGCTCTACCTCTGCCTCTACCTCTACCTCTTCCAACATTTGAGTAGAAGATAGTTTCTTTTGAAGTTCCCCCTGAAGAAGATGCACCACCATTTCTCTGCTCTTTAGAAATTAGAAGAGCAAACAACTCCGCAAAATCAAGAATTTTTTCACGGACGGCAATGGATGTCTGGAACTGTGCATAATCCTTTCCTAGACCATTCAAGGTCACAGAAACTAAATCATCATCTTCCATTGGCGACCCAATGGAAGCAAGTGCATCTGCAATTTTCTTCACCTTCATGTGGTAGTCATTGATGCTCATATTTTCTCTCTGCACATTGTGCAACTCCTGCTTGAGCTGCATTTTCCTGGCTTGCGTATTTGTGCTATACATTTTTGCCAAAGTATCCCATGCCTCCTTTGGCGTTCTTGCATGCTGAATATGCACAATCATAGAATCTGAAATACTGATAGACAGCCAGTACATAACTTTTCTGGCTCTCTCATGCCATCCTTTAAATGCCTGCATTTCCTGTTGATTAGGAACATTAGGAAGAACTAGTTCTTCTTCATTTCCTGTAATGAACTCCCAATAGCCTTTTCCCATAAGGAAATTCGTCATTCTAAACTTCCATGCTTGGAAGTTGTTCTTGTCAAGCTTTTCAGTGACAATCTGTGAAAGAGAATCAGACGCCATTACAGAACATTGTAAAATATTATGTCACTGCAAAAAACATAGCTTCTACCTCACAAGGGCAAATCTACAAAACTGACGAAAGTGGTATTTGACCATACAGTCACTTTCTAGTGACGATTTTGCATGAACACGCAATAAGGATGATTCTGTAACTCCCAATATCTCTGCGCACAGGCATGCGATGCAATTTCTGCGGCAACTTTTCACTAACCTGCGGAGCAGTGGTCGCACAGCAAAAACAGTGCCTTTTTCTTAGTGCTTGCAGAGAACTTCTGCCTCCAAAACAAGCTTTGATATGGCCTCAAATCAGAAAAATAAAGTCACCCCCACCAGCATATACTACCCTCTTGCCACACCGCGAAGGGCGTCTCAATCTGAGACAATGCACTCTTGCACTTTCCAGCTGTGCTACCTGCAGAGATTTGCTCCCAAACTCGAAAAATGAAAGCAACACTGGTCCTCTTACCAGGACACCACGAACTTCATTTGCTTTCTTGAGCTCCTTACCACGAACCAGGATCTGATACCATGTGAAGATAGTGGGAGAGAGGTAAGGAGACTCACTTGCGGCTTTCTCACATACACAATGGGGGAATACACACAAAGGTGGAGGCTAAAAACAGTTTTCCTCTTCTTAGTTGTGAAAGCCAAAAGAACTCTAGTACAAAGAAATAGAAGAACCCTATTTGTGGGTCTCAAACCAAACTCAGCTAACTAAGGTGGCATACTAATTGAGCCACGAACTAGAGTACATAAGGATAGCTATCATCCAGCTATTATTCATGGTGGGCGATGTACCAACCGCATCTGTAGCTAACATGTCGGTGACATAAATGCACAACGGTCACCCTGGCATATCACGAGTGGAGCTCGATATCTCAACAGGGAGAACGGGAGGTTGCCCTTTCCCAATTTTGACGCCGAGGTAGCTAGAGATGGGAATAGGAGTGGCAACTGGTGTGTGGGAGCCTAGGTGCTTCAGTGGCAGCCAGAAAGGCTAGTATTGTGGGCTAGTTTTATCGGCTTGGAGGAGTTGAAGAATGGCGGGCAGCTTCGGGCATGCGACCCTGTCACATGGCAGAGAAGGGCACTAGAGAAGGGAAACTCGGGATAGGGCAAGGTGCAGGCAGGTGGACGAGTTGTTGCACTCGGCCAGAGATGGCGAGCTGCGGGAGTACTTAGGATGCAGCGGTTGCAGTGTGGGCACCTATGCAATCTGATGGTGGGTATTGTAGCTTTCCTTGCTCAGGCTCAGGGTGGAAGGTTGACAAGTGGAGAGGAGATCATGAGGAGAGGGAGTGGAGGAGCTAGCCTCTCCATAGGTTTGAGGTGGGCTTCAAGACCCCATCATTCCTTGAGGAAATCTAGCTCTAATACCATATGAAGAGACATGGTAGTAGGAGAATGCCAAGCTAGCTAGGAATGGAATGGAGATATAGAAAGCATAATGGCAAAATGGAAAGCAAGTGAGAGAACAAGTGCTAGGCAATGATAACCAAAATACTCACATGATATAAATCTTGATGTTGACTGATGTAAATGACTCAAGACAAGTACAATACTATATAGTGTGACGCTAGACTCTAGAAAGCCATAGTGTATATGGGATACCTCCCAATATGACACGTGGCATGTATAGGATTCACTAGGCTCTAAAACACCCCCTAGACACCTAGTACACTCAACTTTTACTCACTTTGGCTTCATATTCCAACATAGACAAGGGTGTGTTAATGCTATAGATGAGTTGATAAGTGTGAGGATGGAACTTAGAAAATAGGAACAAATAATTCTGAATGACTCCAAAGTGTGTTTCAAAGACTGGTGGGATGATACACTAGATAGAACTACTAAAGAAGCCTTCAAACTAATTAGAAGAAAGAGGGAAAATGAGGAGGTGCCGCTCCTAAAGAGAGGAGTTGACTCCTTGATTAGCATAGCAGCAGTAGTAGCCAGGAAGAGAATATTGATCTCATTCAACAACATCTTCCAAATCTTCTTTGCTCTACTATTATCCCTGATGAGGATGTTCAAAGAGCAACAAAGATTTGTCAAAATGCTAGAGAGAAAACTGTCTGGAATTTTGATACCTTATTTCTTGAGAGACCCTTGACCATTGAAAAACTCAAAGAGGCTGTTAAGGTCATGGTTGATGGTAGGACCCTAGGAGAGGATGTCCTACCCATAGAGAGTCTACAAAGCTTTTTGGGATGTTGTTGGCCCCTACCTTCTAATTTTTGGTCAAGAGAGTGTTAGAGAAAATGCACTCCCCAACCATATCAAAGGAGGAGTCATTAAGATCATCCCCAAAGATGGCCCCAAAATTGAACTGAAAAGTTGGAGGCCCCTCACTATGCTGAATTGCAGCTACAAAATGTTTACCAAATCCCTTTTCCTCAGGATTCAAAAGAGAATGGACACTTGGATTTTACAAGAGCAAAAGGGATTCATCAAAGGAACTACTAGAGGCCATCATATATATTTGGGAGGGTTGTGAGTGTGCCAACGAGACCAAGCAAGACATATGCTTTCTTAAAGTAGATTTTGACAAGGCCTATGAACAAATTGGAATAGGATTTCCTCATCGAGTCTCTTCAAGGCATGGGACTTGGACATCTTTTTATTTATTATGTGAGCCTACTGTTGACAAATGCCTTAGATAAACTCTATATCAATGTGTTGTTTGGTGGAGACACATGTGTTTTGGAGACGCTAGAAGTGTGTTGATGGAGCTCCTCACTCCCGTTCTACTCCTTGTGGGAGCACTGCATAGTAAAGCCTTCACTCTTGTCACTTGAGTGACTACCGGATCATTGCCATGAGGTTTCCATTGAGAAGAAGGGGGTGAGAAAGAGAGATGGTAGGGGGAGGGAAGAAGGGAAGGGGATGTATAAGGTGAAGAAGGTGAAGGACCTCTTCTTCCACTCTCTCCAGCACCCTAGGTTCCTTCACTCCCTAATGAGTGGTTAGGTGGTCAGAGTGTATGGTATCCAATCCTCTGTTGACCTTGAGTGTATACTCAAATTTCACTTGGCATTACCATACCAATATCTCAGCATCTATTAATTGTTGTTTCTCTAAGACTAGGTCTGGATAAGATCCTATATGAGAAGGTGGAGATGTGAGGCCTTGGGCCTACACTGGATTTCTTACATCTGGATATCGGGGCATCAACTCCTCAAAATCAGGAAAATTCTCACGGACGGCAATGGATGTTCGGAATTGTGCATAATCCTTTCCTAGACCATTCAAGGTCACAGAAACTAAATCATCATCTTCCACTGGCAACCCAATAGAAGCAAGTGCATCTGCAATCTTCTTCACCTTCATGTGGTAGTCATTGATGCTCATATTTTCTCTTTGCACATTATGCAACTCCTGCTTGAGCTGCATTTTCCTGGCTTGCGTATTTGTGCTATACATTTTTGTCAAAGTATCCCATGCCTCCTTCGGCGTGCTTGCATCCTAAATATGCACAATCATAGAATCTGAAATACTAAGACAGCCAGTACATAACTTTTCTGGCTCTCTCATGCCATGGCACCTTTAAATTCCTACAACTCCTATTGATTGGGAACATTAGGAATAAGTAGTTCTTGTTTAGCTCCAATAATGAACTCCCAATAGCCTTTTCCCTTAAGGAAATTCATCATTCTAAACTTCCATGCTTGGAAGTTGTTCTTGTCAAGCTTTTTAGTGACAATCTATGAAAGAGCATCAGATGCCATTATAGAACACTATAGAAGTTCTTTGTCACTGTAAAAAAACACAACTTTTGCCTTACAAGGGCAAATTCGCAAAACTGACGAGAGTGGTATTTGACCACACAGTCACTTCCTAGTGACATTTATGCATCAACAGGCAATAAGAATGATCCTGTCACTCCCAATATCTTTGCGCACAGGCATACAATGTGATTTTTGTGATAACTTTTCACCAACCTACAGAACAATGGTCGCACAGCAAAAACATGTCACTTTCGTAAGTACCTACAGAAAACTTCTGCACCAAAATGGGCCCCAAAATGCCCTCTCACCACACCGTGAAGGGCATCCCAATCTGAGATAGTGCACTCTTGCACTTTTCGGTTGTGCTACCTACAGAGATTTGCTCCCAAACTCGAAAAGAAAGGAAAGCGACACTGATCCTCTTACTAGGACACCGCAAATTTGGTTTGCTTTCTTCAGCTCCTTACCATGAACCGAGCTCTGATACCATGTGAAGAGAGTGGGAGAGAAGGAAGGAGTCTCACTTGCAGCTTTCTCACATACACAATAGGGGAATATACACAAAGGTGGAGGCTGAAAACAATTTTCCTCTCCTTGGTTGTGAAAGCCAAAAGAACTATAAGTACAAAAGAATAGGTGAACCCTATATGTGGGTCTCAAACCAAACTCAGCTAACTAAGGTGGCATACTAACCGAGCCACTAACTAGAGTACATAAAGAAAGCTATCATCCAGCTATTATTCATGGGCGGTGTACCAACTTCATCTGCAGCTAACAAGTCGGTGACATAAATGCACAACGATCACCCTGGCATATCATGAGTGGAGCTCGATATCTCAACAATCTCCTTCCCCGAAAATTTTAGTTATCTTGGAAATGGCTATGGGTCGACTCCTAGAGGGATTAGTGCTCCTTGCTGGAAATACAGGTACAGCTGGGGGTGGGGCAGCCCCCTTCCTAGTGCATCCACCAAGATCGCATCACCTCATCCAATAGCATTGTTTGGGAAACTTGAGGAGGTGGAATTGTTGTGGGCCTAATAGGACGTAGAGGTGGTAGAGCCTCAGGCCTTGCTTTGGTAGCAGGGTCCATTGGTTCACAGGTATCACCGTTGGGGCTATAAGGCCTACTCCTTCGAACATCGGGGTTGTAACTGTGGGAGTAAAGTATGAAACTCCCTAAGGGATTGGGTTACAAAGCACCTGCAGGGATGCTCTTACATTAGTCTATAGGGTGGAACTTGCAAGGTTACATAGCAAGTGGCTTGTGGCCTAACAACTATTGGATAAACTGAAAGGAAAGCAAAGAGTGGACACAAACTCAGAATACTTGCATTACTTCAATTGTAGAATGAAGAAGAGTGAGGTCCTTAAGTAGGCACCTCATACATGCTCACTGACATCACTGATGACTTCAGAGCTCCACAATCATCTCCTCAATCTGCTCCTAGATTCTCTCAATCATCCTATGTGGCTCTCCACCACCTAACTGTGCCTCTAGCACTCACACATAGAAACATAAGGTGTGCCTGAGGCATACACCTTGAGATATCCCAACAAACCCCCCCCCAAGGAAATGCCTCAGGCTATGTCAAGGATACATCTAGTCTCATAGTTTCTCATGCCATCTCATGGTGGTCAAGGATAAATCTATGGCTAGGTTCTCATGCTAGCAAGGGTTCCCATGGGTGTAAGGTAAACAAAAGGGATACAAAAAGACTTTCCAATGGTTATCTCCCCTGCATGTACATGCACACAATGTCTGCAGGAGGTACCATGGAGCAAAACATACACATGGCCTACATCATAAGGTGACCAGAGGTGTTTACAAAACACACAAAACACAATAGTTTATTTCATTCATTTTGGAGGACTATCCAAGCTGAGTACCTTGACATAAAGAGAGATCTGGAGCATACATAGAGATGATTTAAAATGCATAATCTTCATGGGATGCCTCATCTTGTGGAGGCAAAATATCCATGTCAAGGCAAGGTCTTACCACATGGGCAGTGTCTAGTGCCTTATAAGATGGTACTATGATAGAACAAGTGGATCTGGA
This sequence comes from Dipteris shenzhenensis, assembly GCF_047967505.1. NCBI lineage: Eukaryota > Viridiplantae > Streptophyta > Polypodiopsida > Gleicheniales > Dipteridaceae > Dipteris > Dipteris shenzhenensis. The sequence continues at coordinate 47,069,114 of NC_141611.1, forward strand.
AATCATATCCTTCAAGAGAACAATTATCTTGTCATCTCCATAGTTGTGTAGAGAAGCATATCTTGGGTATTTGACCTTCATTTTTTTCTTGTACTTGGAGTCAAATAAAAGTGCCATGAGAGGGTAGATCTCTAGCTTTGTAGTTGCTTCCTTTTTGGCAACCATTGTTTTGGCAATCTTCAACAAGGAAGTCAGGTTGACATTTTCATCCTTTGTAGCATAACAAGACATTGCTTTATGTTTTGGCTTTTCACATATTTTGCATAAGCAAGCCATGAGAGGGTCTAACCCAGGTATTGGGCAGTGTCTTCTCTCTTACAGGGCTTAGAATAACAACTAAAATGCTTCAAAATATAAGCATTTAATGTAGCAAAGTCTTGTGACCAAATTTCAAACAATGATGCTTCTTCTTACATGCTTCATAGAGGTGGCTAAAATGAATACTTTCCAATCAAAACCAGGTCTAGCAATTCAAAAAAAAGCTGTAGCCATAGTTGTACTGATGCTTTTCAAAACTTCAAAAACTCAGAAATGCTAAAGTAGCATCTAATGTAGCATCATTTTCACAACCTTGTCAAAACTGTCAAAAACAGAGGCCTGAACTTGGAGGGCTTTTATCTTACTCTCCAAAGCAAATAAAAAGGGGCTTTCTGAAGCAAAAGAAAGCTCTTATACCAGAGAAGATCCACTGAGGAGGAGAGGCACAATTCCGCGTCAGGTCGCCATAGCTTGCTTCTTCAAAGTCGACTGGTTTTTCTCTGTTTTCTCCTTGAAGGCCGCCAAGAGAGGGAGGTACAGAGAGAGAGAGAGAGAGAGAGAGAGAGAGAGAGAGAGACTTCTCGCGGCCGTGGCTGCCAAGGGAGGGAGGGAGGGAGGGAGGGAGGAAGGCTGAGAGAGATTGAGAGAGAGAATTCAGAGAGAGAGAGAGAGAGAGAGAGAGAGACATAGAGAGGGAAAGAATGACAAATCCTAGCGGCCAAGATGATAGAGGTAGGGAGGTAGAGAGGGAAAGAGAGAGAGAGGGAGAGAGAGAGAAGAGGAGAGAGAGAGAGAGAGGAGAGAGATGGAGAGAGAGAGAGAAATAATTACAAATCCTAGGGAGAGAGAGAGAGATAAAGAGAGAGAATGAAAAATCTTAGCCGCCATGGGAGGGAGAGAAAGAGAGAGTTGAGATAAACTAAGAGAGAGAATGAAGGGGATGAGGATAGAGAGGGAAACACATAAGAGATGTCAGAGAGAGAGAGAGAGAGAGATTAAGAGAGAGAATGAGGTGTCTTGACTATGGCTACAGAGAGATTTAGGAGTCGAGAGAGAGAGAGAGAGAAAGTAAAGAGAGTTTTATATATTTACATGTTTTATATTATACTTTTAAAAAATTATAAAAGAGTGAATTTATGGTTTGTTTTGAAGGTGAGATAATATTTATATATATATTCATCTTTTAAATTGAAAAATGTTAACTTTTCTTTAGATACTTGTTCTTCATTTATCTCACATGCAGGTTTAGTCTCTACATCAAAACCCCTTCTTTTGCATATTTAAGCCTCTTAAACCCCAGCACATTAAAATGAACACTAAAAAAGAAATTATTTATTGCTTTTCTTTGCTTCGACAGTTGGTTTAGCATAGTTTAGCATAGATTAGATTGCCTTTGAGGAGAGACAATTCTCCAAGTTGCCAATCGAAGCCATGCTCATATTTTTCTAACTAGTTCCTAATCGTTGTCAGTCCCTTTGCTCACATGCAGTTTAACACTCATAACATGCTATTAAATAAGACCTTTTACCATTTACCAAGAAGTTTCTCAGTGGGTAGATTGCATGAGCAGATATCAGTGACAGATTACATATATCAGTGGACAGATTACATGTCATGGGACATATTGGAGCTTGATGATTATTGGTTATTTTTATTGCATTTGTATAAATATTTAAGCTCCTTTATTGTCATAAAAACCCTTGTAAAGCCTTCTATGCTATTTTTTACATTTATTGTCATATGAAGCGCCTTGTAATAAACCCGACCATCCCGACCATTCACTATTTAATGAGTATCAGTGGGATGCATAAGTGGATATCATGTGGGCTGCATAAGTGGATATCAGTGGAGCAGTTTTTAGTGGGTAGATTGCATCAGTTGGGTATCAATGCACAGATATCAATGGATATTTGTGCACAGATATCACTTGGGAGCAATTTCCTAGTGTGGTGGCAAAAAGGATGCATGCAAAGATAATGTTTGAGTACTTTCAGGATGCAGAATATGCTCCTCATATTCAAGGATCTTCACATGAAGGAGATCAAAAAGCTCAGACTTCGATGCAGGGACAAGAAGAACACGCACACTATCACAAACGTGTAGAACATGAGCGCAAACTTCTAGAGCAAGAAATGGTGGATGTAACTAAGGATGATGAAACACAAGCCTTGAGTGCACGGGAATTAAAAAAAATTGAAGAAGATCAAGGTCGATCCACTGCAGTTATGCTAGAAGCTCTTGCTAGAAAACCACGACGTGAAATGCAAAAGGCTAGTACTGTAAGAGCCACGGTTCCAAGCAGTAAAAAAAGGCATCGTCCCACTGTAGAGAGAGATAATGTGGATGAAAAACGATTAAAAGAAGAGAAAGATGAAGAAGACTCAGAACTCGAGGCTGAAGATGATCAGGATGAACTCACATCAATTAAAAATCTTAATCTGCGTCTTAATGAAGCAATTACAGATGATGATGTGGGATATATCTGGGGTCAAAGGACGTGGTTTGTGAATGCCAAAGATGTGGAAGCTGCATCTCTCTTTACTAATAGCCAAAGCCTTGATATATCCTATGCAATGCAAATATACGAGGCTTTGAGAGATGGTAAAAAACCTGTGGCAAGCAATGTGGTCTTGCACCCAATAATGTTTTGTCCAATCAAAAATAGTTTTCTGGATCAAATAACATTTACAGGGCCTACACATTTCGAGGAAACCTTCAGTCGATTCTTTAAAGACACTCGTAAAAATATTCCACATGAACAAGGCGAAGAGGCACAAGGTGAGAATATGATAAAGGAAGCAAAGAAGGAATTCCTCCTTCATTGCAGATTCCAGCCCATTGATGGTCAACATTGGGCTTATGCTTGTAATCAGATCGCAAAGGAAGCAAAGGAGGTCAAAAGACTCACTCCAAAACAATTTGCAAAGATAAGTTCATTCCATTATTATCCTGCAACAATCTGTATATTCAAGCATGAGATCAAGTATTTGATTGAGTCCGAAAGACTTAATCATTATGTCCATGGAAAGCATAAGATATCCTCAACATCAGAGGTCTTACAAAAGGCAAGGGTTATATGGACAACATTTGGTTCTCCAAATCCTGATTTGAAGCGAAAGGTCACAAAAGCAGATGCCGACACACTCACGAACTTCTATACTTCTTTGAGTGCAGTTGTGCCTAGGGGAACTCAAGAGCGAGAAGAAAGTATGACAAGCCTCAAGGTGGTGAGGGACAGATATGCCGACTACACTTCTATCATATTTCATCCTGTTGAAGTGTTCATTGAGATGCTTGAAACGTGCATTGCTTGTGAGCGTGGACAATTGACCTATGAAGCTCCTTTGTTTATCTCCGGAAAGTCAAAGGTAATGGATAAGAAGGAGTTGACGGCAAGGATGTGGAGGCCTATAAAGTACTTACTTGACAAGTATGCATCCATGGCAGCACAAAAAATTTTAAAGAAAGAATGGTTTTTTGGAAAAAAAGACAAAGACCGCTGCATGGAAGAATGCATCAATGTAGTGAGGCGTGATGCAGTGCATAGTGCCATTAAGTATTTGCTGTCAGAGAAACAAATTCCACTTACTCATTGTAACATTGACTATAATGTGGTGAAGCATATAGCTTCTTTGTCAACACCCAAGGTAAAGCTATGGGCAAACAGGTGGATTAAAAAGGATGAAGATGGGTCAGAAATAGTAACCTCTTATATGAGAAAAGAAATCCCACAACAGGTGGTTGCATATGTGGAAAGATTAATCAGCGAGATAAGGATGCCGACAGATATGCACCAAAGCTTTCAATTCAATGTAGAGGTTACGGCAGAGTCTGGAAAGCCTCGGGGGGGTCACTATGTATAAACCCTCTATACCACGTGCGTTCAAGGCATATTTCTAAAATCCCTTATCTGTAAATTTTTCATTAATAAAATGTACCCCTTTTCTATACAAATCTGTAAATTTTTTCCAAATCTATTTTAAATAGTCCCTTATGTATATTTATTTTTGTAAATTTTAGAAATAAAAAATATCCTTCTATTGAACTCACGTGATAGGGTTACATATGATGAGTGACCCCCCCGAGTGGAAAGCTTGTGAACTTCAGGGGAGTCTCAAAAGATGACTTCTTCAAGAGTGAGTCAGCATGGGATAAGCCACAACTATTCTTTATCAATGAAGTTTCTAGTGATGATATCCATAACTTCATTGATAGAATAGTATATACCACCATTAGCAAAGTGGCAATTTGCAACATTGTCATTTTTGTTGATAAAAAAGACAGAAGCCATGCAGGTTACTCTAGAGCGAGCATATTCATCAGATTTGAAGATCTGTAGTGGTGTTTATGGAGCAAAGAGAGGCAAGAGAGAATGTGGCATAGCGATTCAATCTCTTGAATCATTCTTCTTGTGTATGCGGAGTCCCACCAACCCTGATCACTCCTTACAAAAGAACATAAGAGGGAATTCAAATAATTTGAGATTGATGCTAGAAGAGCAAGATATTCCCAGGTCCATACATTATCAAAAAAAAAACTATGGAAGTCCTACAAAAAGTGGGAGTCTCTTGCTTACCATGATGGAGAATTTGCTACCGGCAGGTTGGGAGGTCACCTTGTGCAGGATGGGATATTTATTTGAGGATCTCCTCAGAAAAGGCAACTCCACAAATATGATTGAAAACAAGCATTTCATGGCTTATTTTCAGCTTCAAGAAGATCTAACCACAGGCTATGAAAAATAGATAGAGCACAAGGACACTGATGACATGGATGATTACCTTGAAGATCATAATGTCCCAGTTGATGATGATGAAAAGATGGACTTACATGACCCGTTCAGAGAGAGGTTGGTGGATGAAGAGAAAGATGATGATGCCTTCTTTGATAATTATGGCTCGCAGGGTTATGTAAAAAGGTCACTACGACAATACTTAGCAGTATGAACTCTCTATTTCTCAACTAAATAAAATTTTTTAAATAAGATTGAAATTTAAAGATAATGAATCTAATCTCTCATATTTGTTTATAGGCAATAGAGGGAGAAGAAATGGATGAAGTCAATATGGAGGCACTCCCTTCTACTTCAGCAATGCAACCACCTCTAAATTTGATTGAAGAATCCCATGAGCACAAGAGATTTAAAGACACCATGGAAAAGCAGAATGACCGCAAACATAGAATACAAGCTATGGCAGAGACCCATTCTGCAAATTTAGCTGCATTGGATAAAATGGAGAGCTCATTTGAAGTTAGGATCGTTTTGAAACAAGAACCTCAGTATTTGAGCTTTGGTAGAGAAGAGGTTTCAATCCTCTCCAATCCTTTAAAAGAGGTTAATGACAATGTTATCCTGGCCATTCTCAGGTAATGTTTGTTTATTTGTTGCTACTTCAATGAGCTAACATTTTTACAGTGTAGTCATATATCAGTTTCCTAGTGCAGAATGCAAATCAATTCTATGAGCTAATGTTTGTTTATTTCTTGGTGAAATGTAGTTATTTCTCAGCTTCCTAGTGCACTGTAGAATCGTGTCTACATGCTCGATGCTCTCCTTTCTTCTATTCTTAGCTCTCCTCAAAAATCTTTTTTTGAAATGCTTTATCCAAAATTATCTCACAAAACGAATTTGGACAGTGCACTAGTCCAAAATTAATGAAATAGGTGTTCATCCTGAGTTGCCTTGTGTCAATTCCCATCGGAATCCTCCTACGGAATTTTCCCAATCTTTGGGAGAGTTTCAAAGGATGGATTGAACTCGAAAATCCCCCTCCACCTATGAATGACATCGAAGATATCCCTGTGGGGATGGGTGAGAGAGATGACATATGCAACATTACTATGCATTTGATGCACAAGGCATATAATGAAGTCCAAGCCATAGTGGATGGCAAAGGAGCTCTATGATGAATGGGGTCTCCCACCAATGCAAAAGGCTAATTTCAAGATATGGCTTGCCGATGATTCATGGGCTAAACCCTTGGGAATAGTGAATGGTGTGTCAATAAAGGTCATAGGAGTCTGCTTTTCCCTTCAATTCACAATCTTGTATCTCCCCAAAAAATCCTATGAAATCTTACTGGGACGTCCTTGGTTATGGGAAGCATTAGTCCTCCATCACTGGGGAACTGATAGACTGACAATCCAAAATCCAATTGTGCCTAGAGCATTGGATGACACATCTTCAACGACAATCTCAAGCAAATCAACTCCCTTGCAAAACAGCATGCCATAGCGGGAGATTCACAAAGCAATCTCAATAACTGGATACAAACATTGGCAATGATCGACAACTGCCATTCATTAGACCCCATCTTCTCACAGATAGATGCTAAGGTGCTACAGGTAGATCCTCCACTGACACATGAAGAACCAATAGATCTAGAGGTGCCATTCTTTATGGCTGACCTCGAGTGGGATAATGAACCTGAAGAAGGTACCCATACCACTGATGACTCAGATTTTCCTTGGGACCTTGAAACTAAGGCTGAGAATGCTGAAATTGAAGATCAAGTCTATGACAATGACAGCCATTTTGCATGCCCTAATGGCAGTCGAGCTTCCAAAAATTGAACCTCCAAAGTTGAATAACAGCAGAAGATCCCACAAGAAAGCTGAAGGAGGAAATCGCAGAAAAACCAAGGCCACAAACTTCAATGAATTCGAACGAGTCCAAAAAAGGATTGTCGAATTGTATCTTGCAAAGCCAGCTCCCTCAAAATTAGAACCACCACCTCTTAAATGGTCCCCTAAGGGATTGGAAGGAGTATGCGTAGCAAATGAACCCTTACTAGGAAACACCTTACTAATGGAAAAGTTTCCCCACAGTTCCCAACGTAAGAAGTTTTGGAAATATAACCCACATGTGCAGATGAAGCTCGATCTTCAGAAAAAGAAAGTAAAAAAGAGCCTAACAAATTGGTAAATGAAACTATGCCACCTAGTACACATGGCACATGCCAGGCTAGTTCAACACCATCAAGGGCCGATCTTTGAGAAGTGCCGGAGTACTTCAAGAATTACACAAGTGGAAATGCCCTAAAATCAATGCCAAGACCACTAAGAGAATCTGAAGTTCAAGAAACCAATAGCATTGGAGAAACTCCAATCTATGAGGGACCGACAAAAACATGCGCAATAAACCTCGCCCTTGAAGGGGAGGAAGAAAAACTGGTTTTCATTGGGAAACAACTTCGACAAGAAGATGAAACCAAACTCAAAGCACTCTTAATGGAATACCATGACTGCCTAGCATGGTCAATATACAAAGAGATGAAAGGAATTTCACCAGACGTGGTAGTACAGATGATACCTATAGGGAAGGTGTCCACCCTAAGGTATGTGGACCTTATTGCACAAATCCTAAGTTTGGCACCATGGTTTATGATGAGCTGGAAAAACTCCTAGATGCCAAATTCATCTACAAGATAGAGCACATTGATTGGGTTTTACCCATCATTATTGTGCCTAAACGCAATAAGAAGCTTAGAATATGCGTAAAGAATGTGAATGTTGCCACAATTAGGGATCACTATCCCCTACCCTTAACAGAAACAGTGTTGGAAAAGGTGGTAGGCTCTAAAATATATAGCTTCTTGGATGGCTTCAGTGGCTATAACCAAGTGCAAATTACTCCTAAAGACCAATCAAAAACAACATTTGCTATAGAATGGGGTATTTTTGCATATAGAGTCATGCCATTCGGCCTTTGTAATGCCCCAGCCACATTCTAGTGAGTCATATTCACAGCTTTCAAGTCATTTTTACAGGTATTCTTGGATGATTTGTGCATACATTCGAACAAAAAATACCACTTCAAATGTCTCGATATGTTCGTGGGTGGTTTATTCTTCACACATACTTGTGTATGTCTACTCATTACTTGAGATGCTAGTCTCCTTGACAACAATGCCAAATGTTGGCTCTTTCCCATGGCTTCCACAGGAAGAGAAGGGTATTCTCATTATGCAGGGTTTGGAGGGTTTTTGTTACCTACATATATATTGGTGTTGTCAATTGTAGAATAACTATAGCTTAGGACCACCGGGGTTCATATTCCGATGAGAGACATAGGCTTAAGTGTGGAATTAAAAGATGAGATCGAGAGCTTGAACAAGGAGATGCAAGAAGCCACTAGCCCAAGGGCCTCTGAAGCACCATATAGCTCCACCTCATTCTCGCGCACCTTCTGTAGCCTCTAAGGGATACTATATCCAAAATGTTTGGATGGTTAGGATGAATGAATTCAGTAGAAATGGGGAACCATTTTGCTAGTATGCCCACAAAAAGGGGAGGCTAGTGATAACCAGTCCTTGACCCATAGGCTATTTTTGTGGACTCAGGACCCATAGTCTTCACTGGGCACCCTGATCGAGAGTGCAAGGAAGATGAAGACCCATGGATGAGGGACTTCGCAAGACAAAACCCTAGCCTTGGAAATTCACGAGACTTCCAAAGGGGAAACCCTTATGAACCTCCAACCTTCCAGGTGCACCCAACATTTGTTGTTGTTGGGATATCTCAAGGTGTATGCCTCAGGCACACCTTATGTTTCTATGTGTGAGCGCTAGAGGCACAGTTAGGTGCCCACAAGCACAGTTAGGTGGTGGAGAGCCACATAGGATGATTGAGAGAATCTAGGAGCAGATTGAGGAGATGATTGTGGAGCTCTGAAGTCATCAGTGATATCAGTGAGCATGTATGAGGTGCCTACTTAAGGACCTCACTCTTCTTCATTCTACAATGTAAGTAATGCAAGTATTCTGAGTTTGTGTCCACTCTTTGCTTTCCTTTCAGTTTATCCAACATGGTATCAGAGCACTTTGATCCCCCTTGAGCCCATTTCTGCCACATCATCTTCTTCTTCTTCTTCTTCATCTTCACCAGGAAGGGGGGAAGGGGGGGTGGAGGGGGGGGCTGGCAGCCGCGGCCACCAGCCCTGGGGAAGGGGGGGTGGAGGGGGAAGGGGGTGGGAGGGGGGCAGGGGGGAAAGGGGGTAGGGGGGGCTGGCGGCCGCAGCCGCCAGCCCTGGGGAAGGGGGGATGGAGGGGGAAGGGGGTGGGACGGGGAGAGCAGAGGGGGAAGGGGAGGGGGGGAGCGGGAGGGGGAGGGGGAAGGGGGGGGGCAGAGGGGGAAGGGGAGGGGGGGAGCGGGAGGGGAGGGGGGAAGGGGGAGGGGTTGGGGGGGAGGGGTTTTGGCGGCGGAGGGAGGGGAGGGGAGGGGAGGGGAGGAGGGGAGGGCAGGGGGTCGAGGGAGGGAGGGGTTTTGGCAACGGAGGGAGGGGAGGGGAGGGGAAGAGAGGGGAGGGGAGGAGGGGAGGGCGGGGGGTCGAGGGAGGGAGGGAGGGAGGGGAGCGGAAGGAGAGAGAGGAGAGAGAGAGGGAGAGGAGAGGAGGGAGCAGAAGGAGAGAGAGGGGAGAGGAGGATTTGACTTACTATCACAAGCAAGAGCGACAAATAAGATTTGACTTACGAGAAGAATGAAAAGGACTTACGAGAAGAAAGTATCAAGAAAAATGTTGAAGAAAGTATCAAGAAGAATGTTGAACACAAATTTGAATTCAAAAGGAATGTACGAGAAGAAAGTATGAGAAGAATGTTGAACACAAATTTGAATTCAAATTTATAATGAATTCAAATTTCCCTCTCTTTTTTGAGAATTCAAATTTATGCGTAGGAGTGGGCTAGTTTTTCTTATATATACTTTTCTTTCCATTCATTCATTCTAACTCTCTCCTCATTTCATTGAAGCAACCAAGAGCGGAAGAGAAAGGATAAGCGGAGCCTTACTTTTTTCACTTTTTCCAGGTACTTGCATTCTTTTTCATTCGTCTTGTAATTCTTTTTCTTTACTTATAATTCTTTTTCAATTAGTTTCTTGTTAAAGTTTTCGAGTTCTATTTCTTAAAATTCGTCTTGTAATTCTTTTTTCAATTAGTTTATTGTTAAAGTTTTTGAGGAGGGGGGTCTTTTAGAAGGCATTACAATTCTTTTTAAATTAGTTTCTTATTTGAGTCTTTGAGTTCTATTTTAATTAGTTTTTTATTTATATTTGAGTTTGTAAATTTGAGAAATGAGAGAATAGGGAGGGAGAGAAAGAGAGAGGAGAGAGGAGAGAGGGAAAGAGAGAAATTAAGAGAGAGAAGAGGGGCTCTTGGCGACTGTGGCCGCCAAAGGGAGAGAGAGAATAGAAATGAGAGAGAGAATGAGAAATGAGAGGAGTAGGGAGGGAGAGAAAAAGAGGGAGAGGAGAGAGGGAGAGAGAGAGAGAGATTCATAGAGAGAAGAGGGGCTCCTTAAATGAGAGAGAAGAGTAGGGAGGGAAAGAAAGAGAGAGGAGAGAGGGGGAGAGAGATTAAGAGAGAGAAGAGGGTCTCCTGGGGGCCGTGGCTGCTTGAGGGAGGGAGAGAGTAGGGAGAGAGAGGGAGAGAGAGAGAAAGAGAGAGAGGGAGAGAGAGAAAGAGAGAGAGAGGGAAAGAGAGAGAGGGAGAGAGAGAGAAAGAGAGAGAGGGAGAGAGAGGGAGAGAGAGAGATGTTTATCAGAATGAAACGTGGCGAGAGGAGAGAGGGAAAGAGAGAAATTAAGAGAGAGAAGAGGGGCTCTTCGGGGCCGTGGCCGCCAAAGGGAGAGAGAGAACGAGAAATGAGAGAGAAGAGTAGGGAGGGAGAGAGACAAGAGATTAAGAGAGAGAAGAGGAGGGAGGGAGAGAAAGAGAGAGAGGGAGAGAGAGAATGAGAAATGAGAGAGAAGAGTAGGGAGGGAGAGAAAGAGAGAGGGAGAGAGACAAGAGATTAAGAGAGAGAAGAGGGGCTCCTTAAATGAGAGAGAAGAGTAGGGAGTGAAAGAAAGAGAGAGCTGAGAGAGGGAGAGAGAGAAGAGAGTCTCCTCACAGCAATGAGAGAGAAGAGTAGGGAGGGAAAGAAAGAGAGGGAGGGAGAGGGAGAGAGAGAGAGAGAAGAGAAGAGGGAGACTTAGGGAGAGAGAAAGAGAGAGAGGGAGAGAGAGAGAGAGAGAAAGAGAGAGAGGGAGAGAGAGGGAATGAAACTTCTCTGCTAGAAGAGTAGGGAGGGAAAGAAAGAGAGGGAGGGAGAGGGAGAGAGAGAGAGAGAGAAGAGAAGAGGGAGACTTAGAGAGAGAGAAAGAGAGAGAGGGGGAGAGAGAGAGAGAGAGAGAAAGAGAGAGAGAGAGAGAGAAAGAGAGAGAGGGAGACAGAGGGAGGAATGAAACTTCTGTGCTAGAGGGAGGGAGAGAGTAGGGAGGGAGAGGGAGAGAGAGAGAGAGAAGAGAGGAGGGAGACTTAGGGAGAGAGAAAGAGAGAGAGGGAGAGAGAGAGAGAGAGAGAGAGAGAGAGAGAGAGAGAGAGAGAGAGAAAGAGAGAAGAGAGGAGGGAGACTTAGGGAGAGAGAGTTAAAGAGAGAGGGAGAGAGAATGAAACTGCTAGCGACCGTGGCCGCCAAGAGAGGGAGGTAGAGAGAGAGAGAGAGAGAGAGACAGAGACAGAGAGAGACAGAGAGAGAGAGAGAGAGAGACTTCTCGCGGCCGTGGCTGCCAAGGGAGGGAGGGAGGGAGGGAGGGAGGGAGGGAGGAAGGCTGAGAGAGATTAAGAGAGAGAATTCAGAGAGAGAGAGAGAGACATAGAGACGAAAAAAATGACAAATCCTAGCGGCCAAGAGGATAGAGGTAGGGAGGTAGAGAGGGTAAGAGAGAGAGAGAGGGAGAGAGAGAGAAGAGGAGAGAGAGAGAGAGAGGAGAGAGATGGAGAGAGAGAGAGAAATAATTACAAATTCTAGGGAGAGAGAGAGAGATAAAGAGAGAGAATGAAAAATCTTAGCCGCCATGGGAGGGAGAGAAAGAGAGAGTTGAGATAAACTAAGAGAGAGAATAAGTGGGATGAGGATAGAGAGGGAAACACATAAGAGTTGTCAGAGAGAGAGAGAGATAGATTAAGAGAGAGAATGAGGTGTCTTGACTATGGCTACAGAGAGATTTAGGAGTCGAGAGAGAGAGAGAGAAAGTAAAGAGAGTTTTATATATTTACATGTTTTATATTATACTTTTAAAAATTTATAAAAGAGTGAATTTATGGTTTGTTTTGAAGGTGAGATAATATTTTTATATATATTCATCTTTTAAATTAAAAAATTGTAACTTTTCTTTAGATACTTGTTCTTCATTTATCTCACATGCGGGTTTAGCCTCTACATCACAACCCCTTCTTTTGCATATTTAAGCCTCTTAAACCCTAGCACATTAAATTGAACACAGAAAAAGAAATTATTTATTGCTTTTCTTCGCTTCGACGGTTGGTTTAGCATAGTTTAGCATAGATTAGATTGCCTTAGAGGAGAGACAATTCTCCAAGTTGCCAATCGAAGCCATGCTCAAATTTTTCTAACTAGTTCCTAATCGTTGTCAGTCCCTTCGCTCACATGCGGTTTAACACTCATAACATGCTATTAAATAAGACCTTTTACCATTTACCAAGAAGTTTATTAGTGGGCAGATTGCATGAGCAGAATCAGTGGACAGATTACATATATCAGTGGACAGATTATATGTCATGGGACATATTGGAGCTTGATGATTATTGGTTATTTTTATTGCATTTGTATAAATATTTAAGCTCCTTTATTTTCATAAAAACCCTTGTAAAGCCTTCTATGCTATTTTTTTCATTTATTGTCATATGAAGCGCCTTGTGATAAACCCGACCATCCCGACCATTCACTATTTAACGAGTATCAGTGGGATGCATAAGTGGATATCATGTGGGCTGCATAAGTGGATATCAGTGGAACAGTTTTTAGTGGGTAGATTGCATCAGTTGAGTATCAGTGCACAGATATCAATGGATGGACAGATTACATGTCATCACGAAGATTGAAGCTTTATGACTAGAGGGCAAATCAATGGATGGACAGATTACATGTCTTCACAAAGATTGAAGCTTTATCACTAGACAACATTTTATATTACTTGTAAAGCTTTATTGGCTAATTTTTTTACATTTGTACAAATATTTAAGCCTTGTAAAGCCTTCTAGGCTATTTCCCACATTTATTGCCATATGAAGCCTTATAAAGCCTTTTGGGCTATTTCCCACATTTATTGTATCAAGGGTTGTATATTGTACTTTACTTGTATGTATCTAAATTCTTCATTATCTTTTCTTGTAGGATTATGGAGCAATCAACTAATGTGGTGGCTATCCTAAATGACTCTGAGATCAGAGAATGGGTTTCTGATGTCACTTTGAATTTCAAAGGAAAGGAATATAGCCCCAATGGCTTTTGTAGGTGGACTCGATATCACATGGGCAAAAGAGCTTGGTTTCTTCATCAAAAGGAAAAGAGACTCTTTCTACTTATGTCAAAAAGGGAGTTCGATGGTGTTGAAGATCCATGGGATGCTACTTTCTTCAAAAAAGATATGACTTCAAGCCTTGTGGTAGGCATAATGATAGAGCCAAAAGAGACCTTTGTGGATATTTTTACAAAGAGTTCAGATCCTGAAGTTGGTGGTATTCATATTGTTGTGTCAAGGAGAGACTCAAAGACCTTTATGATGCCTCCTCCTCAACCATCAAAGTTTCCAGAGCTGCAAAGTGCATTGGAGACTCTTTCATATACTTGGGAGCAATTTCCTAGTGTGGTGGCAAAAAGGATGCATGCAAAGATAATGTTTGAGTACTTTCAGGATGCAGAATATGCTCCTCATATTCAAGGATCTTCACATGAAGGAGATCAAAAAGCTCAGACTTCGATGCAGAGACAAGAAGAATAGGCACACTGTCACAAACGTGTAGAACATGAGCGCAAACTTCTAGAGTAAGAAATGGTGGATGTAACTAAGGATGATGAAAAACAAGCCTTGAGTGCACGGGAATTAAAAAAATTTGAAGAAGATCAAGGTCGATCCACTGCAGTTATGCTAGAAGCTCTTGCTAGCAAACCACGACGTGAAATGCAAAAGGCTAGTACTATAAGAGCCACGGTTCCAAGCAGTAAAAAAAGACATCATCCCACTGTAGAGAGAGATAATGTGGATGAAAAACGGTTAAAAGAAGAGAAACATGAAGAAGACTCAGAACCCGAGGCTGAAGATGATCAGGATGAACTCACATCAATCAAAAATCTTAATCTGCATCTTAATGAAGCAGTTACAGATGATGATGTGGGATATATCTGGGGTCAAAGGACGTGGTTTGTGAATGCCAAAGATGTGGAAGCTGCAGCTCTCTTTACTAATTGCCGAAGCCTTGATATATCCTATGCAATGCAAATATACGAGGCTTTGAGAGATGGTAAGAAACCTGTGGCAAGCAATGTGGTCTTGTGCCCAATAATGTTTTGTCCAGCCAAAAATAGTTTTCTGGATCAAATAACATTTACAGGGCCTACACATTTCGAGGAAACCTTCAGTCAATTCTTTAAGACGCTCTTAAAAATATTCCACATGAACAAGGCAAAGAGGCACAAGGTGAGAATATGCTAAAGGAAGTAAAGAAGGAACTCCTCCTTCATTGCAGATTCCAGCCCATTGATGGTCAACATTGGGCTTATGCTTGTAATCAGATTGCAAGGGAAGAAAAGGAGGGCAAAAGACTCACTCCAGAACAATTTGCAAAGATAAATTCATTCCATTATTATCCTGCAACAATCTGTATATTCAAGCATGAGATCAAGTATTTGATTGAGTCCGAAAGACTTAATCATTATGTCCATGGAAAGCATAAGATATCCTCAACATCAGAGGTCTTACAGAAGGCAAGGGTTATATGGACAACATTTGGTTCTCCAAATCCTGATTTGAAGCGAAAGGTCACAAAAGCAGACGCCAACACACTCACGAACTTCTATACTTCTTTGAGTGCAGTTGTGCCTAGGGGAACTCAAGAGCGAGAAGAAAGTATGACAAGCCTCAAGGTGGTGAGGGACAGATATGCCGACTACACTTCTATCATATTTCATCCTGTTGAAGTGTTCAATGAGATGCTTGAAACATGCATTGCTTGTGAGCGTGGACAGTTGACCTATGAAGCTCCTTTGCTTATCTCCGGCAAGTCAAAGGTAATGGATAAGAAGGAGTTGACGGCAAGGATGTGGAGGTCTATAAAGTACTTACCTGATAAGTATGCATCCATGGCAGCACAAAAAATTTTAAAGAAAGAATGGTTTTTTGGAAAAAAAGACAAAGACGACTGCATGGAAGAATGCATCAATTGACAAAATATGAAGAGGGGAGAGGAGAAGAGTGGAGATGAGGAGAGAGGGCACAGCTAGAGAGCACACCACAAATGACTAACTGTACACACTAGAATTAGTTGAAAAAATAGAATATATACAAACCCTTTTAGGGTTAGGGTTAGGGGATCTAACCCTTTCCTTTATAGCACTCTATAAGGTTAGTGCTATGCACATATGATCACGTGATGGTGCTATGCACACATGATCACATGATGTTGAGCGTGTACTCTCAACACCTTCCCTCAAGATCAACATCATGAAGTAGGCCTTCCCTCAAGATGATGATTCTGGGGAATCGAAGAAGGACTGAGCATTACATTCCATCACACCCCTTTAATGGGAATGTCCTTCCTCTGCATCAAACCAAGAGCTAGTCGGTGTTTCTCAAATAGCTCTTTACCGAGTGGTTTGGTAAAGATGTCTGCAACATTCTCCTTGCTATCACAATGCTGTAGTGTGATGTCACCAAGTAACACTCTTTCTCTGATGAAGTGCTCTCTGACATCAATGTGTTTTGTCCTGGAGTGATATACTGGATTTTTGGCCAATGCTTGAGCCGATTGATTATCAACATAACCGGCTCGTTGTTGCATGTAGACTTCCTCGTCTAAATAACCATTGAGAAATGCATTCTTGACATCGAGCTGATACACATTCCATTTACTGAGTGTCGCTAGTGATATCAAGAACCGTATGGAATCCATCTTTGCTACTGGAGCATAAGTCTCATCATAATCTTGGCCATATTGTTGTGCAAATCCTTTTGCAACTAATCTGGCTTTGTATCTCTGAATACTGCCATCTGGATTGTACTTCACTTTGTATACCCATTTGTTGGCTATGGCCTTCTTTCCTGGTGGAAGGTCGCATAATTCCCAAGTGTTATTTTTATACAAAGCGTCCATTTCTTCATTCATAGCAGTTTGCCATTTGGGCTTGTCTACTGCGTCTTTGAAGTACACTGGCTCTTCTGTAGCCATGATGGTAGTCATAAGAGCATAGTTGGTGGTTTCCACCTGAATTGCTTTGCCTTTCTGAGCATATGTCAATCTGGCTGGTGGTCTGCTTTCCCTAGTAGACCGTCTGAGCTGCTGTGGCGCTGCTTGGGGTGTTGCTGGCAATTCTTGCTCTTCTTCATCAACCTGTTCTGTAGATGACTGTGAAGTCGATGCTTCTATCTCCTGTGTGTAGGTGAGGTTTTCCATTCTGATTCCTCATTGAAGATTACATCTCTGGAGATAATGACTTTGCGGTTGATGGGATCATACAATTTGTATGGTTTGCTTTCTTCACTGTAGCCAACCATGATGCATTTGCGTGACTTTGCATCCAATTTCCTGCGATGATCATCATGTATGTGGGCATATGCTATGCAACCAAATATGCGGAGATGCCCAATGCGTGGCTTGTGTCCAGTGAATGCTTCATAAGGAGTCATACCTTGTATCGGTTCGGTAGGAAGCTGATTAAGCAAGTAGTTAGCTGTAGCTATTGCTTCTGCCCAATACTGATTCGGAAGATGCTTTTCACTAAGCATTGCTCTAGCACTGTCTGCTAAAGTCCCATTCTTCCTTTCAGCTCTTGCATTTTGCTGAGGAGTATCTGCACATGTGAATTGTCTTCGAATGCCGTGATTTTTGCAAAAATTCATGAATGCTGAAGAAATGTATTCACCTCCTCTGTCTGATCTCATGACCTTGATCTTTCTGCCTGTTTGGTTTTCTACCATGGCTTTGAATTCTTGAAATCTGGCAAACACTTCAGATTTCTCTTTCAAAAAGTAGACCCAACAATATCTGCTGTAGTCGTCGATGAAGGTCAAGTAATAAAGTGAACCATTGATGCTGCGGGTCTGGGCATAACCCCATACATCTGTATGAATCAAATCAAGAATACCTCGTGCACGAGAGGTACTTCTGACAAAGTTGGTTCGCTTTTGTTTGCCAAAGCAGCATGCTTCACAAACTTTTCCAAGAAACTGTAGCTTCGGAATCCCAATTGCCATATTCTGATTCCTGAGATCTAACAAGTACTTGAAGTTGACATGACCATATCTCTTGTGCCATTTTGCAGATAGTGGCATCTGTTGCATTTGAGCTGACATGGCATGCTTATCTGGTACTGTAGCTAGCATCCTGTATAAGCGTCCTTCCTTGACACCTTTTGCTACTAGCTAACCTCTTTTGGATTTGTCTCTGATAGTGCATTCATCACCGTCGAAGATGACTTTGTAGTTGTGTTCCGTCATTTGACCTACTGACAAAAGGTTCTTGCTGAGCTTCGGAACAAAGAGCACATCTTTGACTAATCCTTTTGTACCAGTGAAATTGTTCATAGGGATAACACCTATCCCTTGAACTGGATTCGGTGTATTGTCTGCTGTGTAGATGACATTCTTTTGTCCTTCTAATGGCTTCATTTATGTGAACCATTCCTGATGATTTGTCATATGAGATGATGCACCGCTGTCGATGTACTAAGGATCCTGTTCCACTTGGTCGACTTGATAGCTGAAATCCTCTTTGGGATTGAAATCAGTGTCTAGGTGCATTGTATCAATCTGATGCAATTCCTCACTTGCAAGAAACATATTTCCATGTTCATTTGCAAAATGACTGTGACTAGAATGTCCACCACGATGATTTCCTCTTCCTCGGGAATTCCCTGGATTGACCGCCTTGGTCATACTGCTTCTTGCGGCAATCTCTTTCATAGTGTCCAAACTTGTGACAGTAGTTGCACTGGATGTTTGACACATTGGTGGATGCATTCCCTCGTTCTTGGAATCTTCCTCGGTTGGAATGATTTCCTCTTGCTGATTTTGATGTTGCTGAGGATGATGCTGATGTTGATGCTGATTCTGACTTTGATTTTGTTGATGATGACCACTTTTCTGATATGATCTACCTCTGTTTCTGCCTTTGCCTCTGCTTCTGTCTGAAGCTGTGAATGCCTGATCATTAGAATGACCTTTACGTGCTTGAATGGCCTAAGTCCTGAGTTCTTCACCAAGTAGAACTGACTGAAGTTCTTCCAGTGTTGGAATTTGCCGTTGGATGGCAATACTCTGGACTAGATTCTCATATCCTTCTCCTAGTCCATTCAGGATTACTTGAACCATTTCTGCGGGATTCATAGTCTCTCCTGCTGCTGCAAGTTGATTGTTGTAGTCTTTGATGCGGAGTACATAAGCATGACCGGTTTCACTGCTATTGCGGAAACTCTGGTTGATCTGGTTTCTCAGGGTGAGAATCCTCGATGTGTTCTTGGACTCGTAGAGAGCTGCGAACATATCCCATGCTTCTTTTGATGTCTTGACTATGTTGAGCTGTCCTAGCATGACATCTTGCACATTCTGCTTGATCAGGTGATAGGCATACTTGTCTTTCTTATCCCATTCTGCTTGAGCTCGGGCAATGGCAGGATCTGCTACCGGTGCGAAAACTGTTTGTGTAGATGTAGATCCCGATGTAGATCCCGTTGCTGGTGCTGTGACAACAGATGGAGTAGAGCTACTAGTGGCTGGATCGGCCAATGGTCTAGGTATAGATCCATCGACATACTCCCATTTGTCCTGAAGCACAAGAATGGTCTCCATTCGGTATTTCCATGTACCATAATTGGAGTTGTCTAACTTAGCAGATGCCTCCAGATTGAGGTTGCTAGTCGACATGGTGCAAACAATGTACTCAAAAGTGTCCTGAAAAACTCTGTATGAATCAACTGCAAATACACTGAAGATGCCAAGTGAAATCTCTGTACCGTCGGTGAAGATAGAACTGCAGTATATAAGATCTGATCTGTGTTACAAGGCTTTTGGCAATGATGCCGGGAATAGCCAAGAGGCTTTACAAGGCTGAAAAATGATGTGCACGATGCCGTGAGATAGCCGAATAGGCTTTACAATGGTGGCATGTGTGTGTGAAATCAAGTGCTATCTGCCCACTGAATCAAGCTGCAATGCCTCTGAACTCTGAAGTCTGCTCACTGAACTGATGAACGTAAGGTTTCAGGTAATGTAATGATGTGAAATCGGATGTGAGTTTATGGACTGACTCCGAGTAGGTACTAGTCTGGAATTTCGGGCATGGCTTAGATTGGCAACTTGGGGAATTCAAAGCGTCCCCTCTATGGCGATCTAGTCTACTCTGATCTAGATCTAAACCAACCGTCGATCGATGAAAGAGCAGCAAATAATTTCTTTTCTTTTGTTCTTTTTAAGTGCTGGGTCAGATGCGTCGATGTAGAGGCAAATGTGCGTGAAGGAAGTGGTTTTGTCGGCGAGGCACAAATTTGAGTGTAACTTGCGCTGAAATGTGCGCGTGATGTAACGAGCGTGTAGAGCACGAAAAAATGAGCGACTTTCCTTTTTGGAGCACCCTCAAATTCTTCCTGGATCAAGAGATACGACTTGATCTAGGTGGAGGGGCAAAAGGAGTGCAAATGGTGCTCAATGATGATGTGTCACTGTGAGTCACATGCAGTGATGATGTGGCACTGTGCTTAACAAGAGGTGTGCCAGTGAAGCTCTGTGCTGAGGTGGCAAGAGTGTGCACATGCAGTGTGTGCACAGTGTGCCTGGCAAGGGACTGTGCCTGCAGAGGGTCACTGGACTGCTGAGGTGGCAGTGCTGAGTTGGCACAGATGATGTCAGCAGGGTGACGTGGCAATGTTGACGTGGCACTGATGACGTGTCCCTGATGACATGACAGGTGACGTGGCTGATGACATGTCACTGATGATGTGGCAAGTGATGTGGATGATGATGTGGCAGGTGACGTGGTAGTCGGTGGTGATGTGGCAGTCGATGATGACGTGGCAGTCGGTGATGATGTGGCAGTGCTGACGTGGATTGCTGACATGGCAGTGTGGATAGGTTGATGTGGTAGATAGGATTGACACGTGGCAGATAAGATTGACACGTGGCAGATAAGATTGACACGTGGCAGATTAGATGACGTGGCGCTCGACCACGTGTCACACTGTGGGAAGCCGGAATCTATCAAGATTCGGACGAAATCTTCTGGATTCCGTCGTCTTCTCCGTCGATGGAGGCGGTCATCGAGCCCATTGTAGGAGGCGTCGCTTGGTGAGCAAGGCAGCACTGTTGTTCCGGTGAAGTCGTCGCTGAAGCCCGTAGAGTTGTTGTGACAATGACGGTGGCCTAGGAGGCTCTTGTTGGGGTGACGTATTCGAGTCAGCAGTCCGTCGAGGGAGTTTGTGAGCTATGGCGTTGGGGGCTGCTGTGAGGCGGCCCGTATGGGGAGACTTTGCAGCCCGTGGCTACTAGAGCGTCGCCTGTGTCGCTGTAGATGATCGTATGTGCAGTGGAGCTTTGAAGCTGTTGAGCGGTGCGTAGGGACGGCTGTCGTTGTAGTTCGTTGTCGTTAATCGGAGGCTGCATAGTGTAGTTGCCGTAGATAGTCGTGGACGTTTGGTTGAACGTTCTATTGATAGGAGCCTTAGAGCTAGCTCGCTGAGGGATAGCCGTGAGGATTTAGTTGTGGTCAAAGCACGTAAAGGGCCACCGGATGGAGAGCTTGGCGCACAAGGAGGCTTGAGTCGCTGGTGTGCTGCGAGCCGGGCTATGAAGCCTTGGAAATGACTGGCGCTTTCGAGCAGCCACTGCAGATCGCCAAGTCGCTGTGGAAGGCTTATGCAAGAGCCTTTCGGAGAGCCTAGCGTTGAGCTTGGTTTGGTGGCAGCTTGGCCTGTATGAAGAAGCTTGCTGTTGAAGGAGTTGTTTATTGAAGGCGTCGAGGGAGCCGTCGCGGAAGTAGACAAAGAGTAGCCCGTATTGCAGGGAAGCCAAGCTCTCTCTCTTTTGCTCACAAGGTGAAGAACAATGAAAGCTTCGGAATGCTTCCAAAAAACTCAGTGTTCACTAAACTCAACTCTCACTGTCATTCTCAATGGAAAACTCTCAAGGAATTCAAGCATCTCTCTCTCTCAATCAATAAAGATCAAATGAAGGAAATCTCAAATGAATTGGACGGAAATCTCTCATGAAATCTCTCTCTCCATAGACGGAAATTCTTCTCAATGAGAAGGAAATTTCTCTCTTTCAATGAACGGAAATCCTTCACTCAACGGAAGTGAACGGAATGAAAGACTACCTCTCAATCTCTCAATCTCACACTCTCAAGAATCACAGTGTCTCAACGGAAGACAAGGAAGCTCTGATACCATGACAAAATATGAAGAGGGGAGAGGAGAAGAGTGGAGATGAGGAGAGAGGGCACAGCTAGAGAGCACACCACAAATGACTAACTGTACACTAGAATTAGTTGAAAAAATAGAATATATACAAACCCTTTTAGGGTTAGGGTTAGGGGATCTAACCCTTTCCTTTATAGCACTCTATAAGGTTAGTGCTATGCACATATGATCACATGATGGTGCTATGCACACATGATCACATGATGTTGAGCGTGAACTCTCAACATCAATGTACAGGTGAGGCGTGATGTAGTGCATAGTGCCATTAAGTATTTGCTGTCAGAGAAACAAATTCCACTTACTCATTGTAACATTGACTATAATGTGGTGAAGCATATAGCTTCTTTGTCAACACCCAAGGTAAAGCTATGGGCAAACAGGTGGATTAAAAAGGATGAAGATGGGTCAGAAATAGTAACCTCTTATATGAGAAAAGAAATCCCACAACAGGTGGTTGCAGATTAATCAGCGAGATAAGGATGCCGATAGATATGCACCAAAGCTTTCAATTCAATGTAGAGGTTACGGCAGAGTCTAGAAAGCTTGTGAACTTCAGGGGAGTCTCAGAAGATGACTTCTTCAAGAATGAGTCAGCATGGGATAAGCTACAACTATTCTTTATCAATGAAGTTTCTAGCGATGATATCCATAACTTCATTGATAGAATAGTATATACCACCATTAGCAAAGTGGCAATTTGCAACATTGTCATTTTTGTTGATAAAAAAGACAAAGAAGCCATGAAGGTTACTCTAGAGCGAGCATATTCATCAGATTTAAAGATCTATCGTGGTGTTTATGCAGCAAAGAGAGGCAAGAGAGAATGTGGCATAGCGATTCAATCTCTTGAATCATTCTTTTTGTGTATGCGGAGTCCCAACCCTGATCACTCCTTACAAAAGAACATAAGAGGGAATTCAAATAATTTGAGATTGATGGTAGAAGAGCAAGATATTCCCAGGTCCATACATTATCAAAAAAACAACTATGGAAGTCCTGCAAAAAGTGGGAGTCTCTTGCTTACCATGATGGAGAATTTGCTACCGGCAGGTTGGGAGGTCACCTTGTGCAGGATGGGATATTTATTTGAGGATCTCCTCAGAAAAGGCAACTCCACAAATATTATTGAAAATAAGCATTTCATGGCTTATTTTCAGCTTCAAGCAGATCTAACCACAGGCTATGAAAAAGAGATAGACCACAAGGACACCGATGACATGGATGATTACCTTGAAGATCATAATGTCCCAGTTGATGATGATGAAAAGATGGACTTACATGACCCGTTCAAAGAGAGGTTGGTGGATGAAGACAAACATGATGATGCCTTCTTTGATAATTATGGCTCGCAGGGTTATGAAAAAATGCCACTACGACAATACTTAGTGGTATGAACTCTCTATTTCTCAACTAAATACAATTTTTAAAATAAGATTTAAATTTAAATATAATGAATCTAATCTCTCATATTTGTTTACAGGCAATAGAGGGAGAAGAAATGGATGAAGTCAATACAGAGGCACTCCCTTCTACTTCAACAATGCAACCACCTCTAAATTTGATTGAAGAATCAAATTTAGCTGCATTGGATAAAATGGAGAGCTCATTTGAAGTTAGGATCATTTTGAAACGAGAACCTCAGTATTTGAGGTTTGGTAGAGAGGAGGTTTCAATCCTCTCCAATCCTTTAAAAGAGGTTAATGACAATGTTATCTTGGCCATTCTCAGGTAACGTTTGTTAATTTGTTAATTAGTTTGTTATTTCTCAGCTTCCTAGTGCAGTGCAGCATCGTGTCTACATGCTCGATGCTCTCCTTTCTTCTATTCTTAGCTCTCCTCAAAAGACTATAGAAGATGTTTGTACCTGGTTAAGCCCTTTGAATTTAGATGGGGTGCGAGTCATCTTAATGCCTTATCATGAGGCGTAAGTATCAACTCTAACCTTATTTTTACTATTTCTTTGGCAAGTTTGTGTAAAACAATAATCATTTTTATTCTGGTCGTGTAGCTCACATTGGAGTCTGATCTTCTGGGACCTTGAACTCAACCGTTTGTGGTTTGTGAATTCAATGGAAGGCTATCATGCCAACTCCCCAAGGTAATTATTCTCTTAATATTTTTGATACTTTCTTATTTTGTATCTTATAATCATGACATATTAATATATTTAATATGTCATGATGGACAGTGCTGCATATCGGCTAGTATCTGCTGTCAGAACAACCACGGAGCAACAAGATCAAGTAGAATTCAAAAGACGTCTGCCAGTGGAGCAAAAAGATGGACACAGCTGTGGGTGAAGAGTTGCCTACAACTGCATGTTGTTTCTTAGAGAGATTTTTGATTTGGAGTTACCAGTCAAAATGGAATCATATATAGAAGAAGCCGATCTGCTAGCATTTCGGGCTGAGAGTATTCAGCGTCTAATTACTACCATAGGGAAACAACCTGAAAATATGACTACATTGTAGCATGTATAAAACCTTATCTTTATACTTGTATGCTTGTTCAAGCCTTTAATTGGGATGTGTAAATCTCATAACTTTTTTATATTTTCCTCCAAGAGGAGAAGAGACTGAGTCTAATGAAAGCATGCTATCTTTATACTTCTATGATTATTTAAACCTTTATTTTTATTTGGGATGTGTAAATCTCATAACTTTTTAAAATTTTCCTCCAAGAGGAGGAGAGACTCACTCTAATGAAAGCATGTATGAAACCTTACTTTTTAAATTTTTGCTCCAAGCGGAGGAGAGACTCACTCTAATGAAA
Organism: Dipteris shenzhenensis; assembly: GCF_047967505.1. NCBI lineage: Eukaryota > Viridiplantae > Streptophyta > Polypodiopsida > Gleicheniales > Dipteridaceae > Dipteris > Dipteris shenzhenensis. The sequence goes on from NC_141611.1 coordinate 47,093,608, forward strand.
GCATGTATGAAACCTTATCTGCTTGTTTAAGCCTTTATTTGGGATGTGTACATCGCATAACATTTTTATATTTTTATAGCAGAAGGAGGATGTAGAAGACATAGCAAGTGAAGAAGAATACGATGTAGGCTACTCTCTCAATAAGATGAGTCATGAAAATATGAATCTATTGGAGCAGATTGGAAGTTCATTCATCGCTATGTTGTTAATTCGACAACAACCTCATTTTTTTGAATTTGGTGAAGAAGAGATTTCATTCCTCTTGAATCCTAAGAAAGAGGTTAATGTCAAAGTCATTACAACCATCCTCAGGTTTGATGCAGCCTTTTCCTTCGCTTTATACTTTGCTTATTTTGATTAAACCCAAGAAGCTAATACTTTTTTTTAAATATAGTAATGTTATAGCAAATTTTCCGCAAAATATACAAAGCATTTCATATATGCTCGATCCTCGTATTTTGGAAGTGCTTAACAACAAAGAAGAAACCATAGAGGATGTTTGCAAGTGGTTGAAGCACGTTCCTATGAATGACGCACGAGTTATTTTTACAGCATATTATGAGAAGTAAGCATCAAACCCTACTTGTTTTTTCTATTGCATTGCTAGAATTGTCTCAAACATAGTAATTATTCTTTATTGATAATGCAGCTCACATTGGAGTCTGGTAGTCGTGGACATCCTTGCGAAGAAGTGCTTCTTTGCCAACTCAATGACATCTGTCCATGGCAATGTGTTAGAGTAAGTATAGACTACACTTGTTGTCATGTAGATTGATATGCAATGCACATATTCACTGTTGTTATATGTTTTGATGTGCAGATCAGCTCGAAAGTTAGTAGGTGCTATCGACAAAGTAATGCGGCAATGTGACTTGGCACAACAAATAGAGTATATAACATGTCAGGTATCACATCAAGAGAATAGCCACATCTATAATTGTGGATGGAGGGTGGGCTACAATTGCTTTTTGGTACTTGGTCAAATTTTTGAGATACAAAATGACACCACACTGTCAACATATACGGATTTGCATCTCTATGCATTTATAACATGTACCATTCGAGCAATCATTAAGGGCGACATTATGGACCCTACCACAAGGCAAATAGATAATGGCTCAGAGGAGTGCGAAATGAATGCCGTCAAAGAGTCAAAGGGGATAGAAGACCTCAGCTCTACAAACATGGCTTCATTGGAAGAATTGGGAAGCTCTTTTAATGTTAGGGTTATGATTCAACATAGACCTTAGTATCTTGAATTTGGGGGAGAGGAGATTTCAATCCTCTCTAGAGCTTCAAATGAGGTCAATAACAACGTTATGATGGCCATTCTCAGGTTTGATACAAACCTTTTCTCTGCTTGATAATTCAATATTTTGATTAAATCTAATAAGCTAATATTCATTTATTTGTTGGTCCAGTATAGTTATCTCACGATTTGGTAGAGCCGTACAAAACCGTGTGTATATGTTGGATTCCCTTCTTTCTCCTATACTTGGTGATAGCAGAAAGACAATAGCCGATGTTTGTAAATGGTTACAGCCTTTACATTTAATTGGCGTGCGAGTCCTATTTATGGCATATCACGAGATGTAAGTATCATGGCAACCTTTATTTTCATCTTATACTGGCAACATTGTGTTAAATAATAATGGTTCTTAATTATTCGTGTAGGGAACATTGGAGTCTGGTGGTTTGGGACCTTGAAGACAACTATTGTTGGTTTGTTAACTCGATTGCAGGCTTTCATGGCTCAGTGCAAACGTAAGTATTCTATTAATCTGTTGTTACTTCTATATTATGTACCTTATGTAATAGACACACTAAGTTTTTTTAATATGTCATGATGAGCAGGTCGATTGAGAAGTTGGTATCTGCTATTAGAGAAACAGGACAGTACAAAGACTCGGTAGACTTCCAAAAGCGTTTAGTAGTAGATCAGGAAGATGGGCATAGTTGTGGGTGGAGAGTTGCCTACAACTGCATGTTGATTTTCAAAGAAATTTTCTCACTTAAGCCACAGATCTCATCGGAAGACTCTTTGGAGCTCAAATATTCAGAGGAGGATATACAATTGTTTAGGGCTGAAATCATTCGAGACCTAATTGCTGCCATTAGAATACAACATGCAACTGAAGCAATATCAGAGCTTGCATTTAAGGAAGAGGAGACTGAGTCTACTGTGAAAGCACTGCACACTACAGAAGAAGTAGAGACCCAGTGTACACCTACAGCACCACAGCCTCCACTGGAAGCATCATAAGAGTTGCCACAGCCTCCGCTTGCATTTAAGGAAGAGGATACTGAGTCTACTCCGAAATCACTACATACTACAGAAGAAGTAGAGACTGAGTGTACATCTAGAGCACCACAGCCTCCATTGGAAGCATCAGAAGAGTTGCCATAGTCTCCACTAGAAGCATCAGAAGAGTTGTGATGCATGTATGATGTTGTGTTTGTATATATGCATGAGGAGCATATTCTCATGATGTTGTTTACTCCATGAATATTATGGTTGACATTTATTTGTTGCAATGTATGAATCATGATGTAGTTTTTGTTGATTATACACCAATTTCTGACTTATTACTTAAGTGGCATTTAGTCATGATATTTATATATTTATTTCATGCACACAATTTTATGATATGAATGTGTGATGATGTGATTATTAGGAAATATAACCTTCTGTGATGAGAATTTCGATATGAATATGTGATGATGTAATATTTGTAATATATTTCATGGCAAAGTATCAATTCCCAATGCTCCACTCACTTAAAGTACAACATTCCCAATGCTCTGCAAAATTTTATTCAGTTGGACAGTCTCCACTCACTTAAAGTAGAGCATTTCCAATGCTTCTCTCACTTTATTCCAACCCTTATCCTTATCATAGCGAACACATCGTGCCTTAGTACACTTGTAATCTTCCATCGTAGTTCTTCCACAAACACTCTCTTATTTCTTACATCCTAGTCCTTCTGATTAACTTGTATTCATCTTTCACTTTACGTCTTCCCTCACTTTCTATCACTCTTGAAGGAGGGGCAGCTCACTGTGCATCCCTCGCTATTGCTCCCTCACTCTCCTTCTCCCACTTTTCCTCTAAGACAATGACTACTTACTACCTGACTTCATTTACTGAACTCAAATTCTGTCTTAGATCTCTTTTGTATGGACCAATGAAGGGAAAATCATTCGAGGAGGATATGTTACGCACATGGCTGCTTGATTTGAACTCAGCAGAAGAGGTGAATATCCTTAGCTTTCTTTTTTGCTAAGTCTTTTAATCACGTACTTCTTATGCGAACGAGTTAAATTTTCGTACAGGATATGGCGGTGGCTAGAAGCTGTATTGAAAAAAATGGTGAAGATGAGGAAAGCCAAGAGAGAAAAGAAGAGTTGTTGAATGCTTACAAGTCGGCAGAAGATTCGAAACAAGTTGTGAGGAGAGTCTGTGAGGAGATTTGCGATGCCAGCCCTGGTTACGCATGGCCTGCAAGTTTAATGTCTACTTGTTTTCATGAAGCCAATGCCATAGTAGGCACTTTCAAGGACATATGCTCTCTCTAATGACTTAATAGTCAAGTGATGGAAATTTAATTCCATAGAAATTTAAAGTAACTGTGAAATTTAATTCCATAGACTTATGTGTTTTCTAAAGTAACTGTAAGAGACAAGAAAGCATAAGTTTTCTAAAGTAACTGTAAGAGACAAGAAAGACAAAGATGACATCTTCTAGGCTGAGCTAATGGAAGGTGTTTTTTAACACCATATGGCTTTGAGTTATATGATCTGCTTCTTGTATAAATGTGTCATGCTTTTTTTTAAATGTACTCTAGTTTTTTTTCTAATTTGATTTTTAAAAATCTTACTTTTTGTCTCTTTTAACAACATGAAGTCCTCTTTTTTTAATGTACTCTAGTTTTAATAACATGTCACGTCATTTTTTCTAATTTGCTTTTTTAAAATCTTACTTTTTGACTCAAAGTTTTGTTTTATAAGAGCCTCTTTTTTTGAAATGCTTTATCCAAAATTATCTCACAAAACGAATTTGGATAGTGCACTAGTCCAAAATTAATGAAATAGGTGTTCATTTCTTCTTCCTCCCCATTGCCACCACTCCCATCCCACATTTCCACCACGTCCCATACTCCTCCCATTTCCCAAAATCCCATATTTCCCCATCTCACCCTCCTCTTTTTCATCCCCTATTAACTCCCTCACTCATTTCACTCCCTTATTATCCTACTCCCCTATTACCTTCCCCTCTCCCATTCCATTCTTCCCTCCCCACTCTCACTTCCACTTCCCATTACTCACTTGCCATTTGAAAACTATTAATATATTATTATACTATTTTTTATACTTATTATCATACACCCCTATTACTTCCCTCTCCCATTCCACTCCTCCCCCTCACTCCCACTTCCACTTCCCATTACTCACTTGCTATACACATTTGCAAACTATTAATATATGATTATATGATTTCTTATACTATTTGCAAACTTACATGTGGGCAAAATCACAGGTGTCAAAGCGATCCTATTGTGGTCATACAACAACTGTTCTTTTATTCAAGGGCATATTTATCCTCATCAACAAGCTTATTTACTCAAGGTATGAAGTGCATAATTTGTGCAGTAGGTGTTTACTTTGTTGTATCAAAATTCTTTGCCACACACACACACATATACACATACCAAGAATTTTCTAATATTATCATATCTACATTTCTCCGATGGGCACAAAAATTTGTACACGCCTCAACCTAGGTCGTATTGACTTGCATACAAAGTGGTGCACCCATCCCATAAGTACTTGTTCGGATAACACACCTCCAAACGTATTTTATGACGATTGTGCATAACACTAGGAACAAAATGGTGTATCATGTGAGATCGACTATGCAAAGCATATCCAATGGACACAAGACTTTGCACGTTCCTCAACCTAGATAGTATTGACTTCTGTGCAAAGTGGCATCCCCATTCGATAAGTACTTACTTGTTTGAAAAATACACCTACGATCGTGTTTTTTGACCGTTGTACATGACACCAAGGCCAAAAATGGTATTTAATACTCAATCTACCATGTAAAGCATATCCGATGGGCACAATACTTTGCACGTGCCTCAAAAGCGGTGGTATGGTATTCCATGCAAAGTGGAACGCCCATTCAATAAGTACTTTTTAGAATATCACACCTAGGACCATGTTTTTTATTGGTTGTTGTCCATGACACTAAGGCAAAAACGCTGATTTATGCTTAATCGACAATGCAACGCATATGCGATCATCACACTACTTTGCACACATCTCAACCTAGGTATTATTTACTTACATGCAAAGTGGCATGCCCATCCCATAAGTACTTAGTCGAATAACACATCTAGGACCGCGTTTTTTGACGATTGTGCATGACACTAAGGCCAAAATAGTGTTTAATGCTTGTTCGACAATGCAAAGCATATCCGATGGGCACAATACTTTTTACACACCTTCAACTAGGTGGAATTGACTTACATGCAAAGTGGCACGCCCATCCCATAAGTGCTTGATCAGATAACATACCTAGCAGCGTGTTTTTTTACGGATGTGCATGACACTAGAGCAAAAATAGTATTTAATGCTCGATCGAGCATGCAAAGGATATCCGCCGATGGGCACAACACTTTTTGTACGCCTCAACCTAGGTGGTATTGAAATGTTCTCATAGAGGCACACCCATCCAATAAGTACTTGGTCAGATAACACACCTAAGGGCATGTTTTTTTGCGGATGTCCATATCACTAGGGAAAAAATGGTGTACAATGCGTGATTGACCATACAAAGCATATCCGATGGTGACAATACTTTGCACGCACCTCAACGTAGTTGAAACAAACTTGCGTGCAAAGCAGAACCCCCATCCAATAAGTACTTATTTGAATAACACGCCTACGGTCATGTTTTTATATGGTTGTGCATGACACAAAGGCAAAAACGGTGTTTTATGCTTGATCGACAATGCAAAGCATATCCGATGGGCACAATACTTTGCACACACCCTTCAACTAGGTGGAATTGACTTACATGCAAAGTGGCATTCCCATCGCATAAGTACTTGATCGGATAACACACCTAGCAGCATGTTTTTTTACGGATGTGCATGACACTAAGACAAAAATGGTATTTAATGCTCGATCGACCATGCAAAGCATATCCGATGGGCACAATACTTTTCCTATACCTTAACCTAGGTGGTATTGAAATTTTCTCAAAGAGGCACACCCATCCGATAAGTACTTGGTCAGATAACATACGTAAGGGCATGTTTTTTTGCGGATGTGCATATCACTACGGGAAAAACGTTGTATAATGCGTAATCGACCATGCAGAGCATATCCGATGCTGACAATACTTTGCACGCATCTCAACGTAGTTGAAACAAACTTGCGTGCAAAGTGGAGCCCCCATCCGATAAGTACTTGTTTGATTAACAGACTTAGGACCGTGTTTTTTCATGGTTGTGCATGACACTAAGGCAAAAACGGTGTTTTATGCCTGATCGGCAATGCAAAGCATATCCGATGGGCACAATACTTTGCACACACCTTCAACTAGGTGAAATTCAATTACCTGCAAAGTGGCACTCCCATCCCATAAGTGCTTGATCGGATAACATAGCTAGTAGCGTGTTTTTTTACGGATGTGCATGAAACTAGAGCAAAAATAGTATTTATTGCTCGATCGATCATGCAAAGGATATCCGATGGGCACAACACTTTTTGTACGCCTCAACCTAGGTGGTATTGGAATGTTCTCAAAGAGGCACACCCATCCGATAAGTACTTGGTCAGATAACACACCTAAGGGCGTGTTTTTTTGCGGATGTGCATATCACTAGGGAAAAAATGGTATATAATGCGTGATCGACCATGCAAAGCATAACCGATGGTGACAATACTTTGCACGCACCTCAACGTAGATGAAACGTACTTGCATGCAAAGTGGAGCCCCCATCGGATAAGTACTTGTTTGAATAACACACCTAGGACCGTGTTTTTATATGGTTGTGCATGACACTAAGGCAAAAACGGTGTTTTATGCTTGATCGACAATGCAAAGCATATCCGATGGGCACAATACTTTGCACACACCTTCAACTAGGTGGAATTGAATTACCTGCAAAGTGGCACTCCCATCCCATAAGTGCTTGATCGGATAACATAGCTAGTAGCGTGTTTTTTTACGGATGTGCATGACACTAGAGCAAAAATAGTATTTATTGCTCGATCGATCATGCAAAGGATATCCGATGGGCACAACACTTTTCGTACACCTCAACCTAGGTGGTATTGGAACAAAGAGGCACACCCATCCGATAAGTACTTAGTCAGATAACACACCTAAGGGCATGTTTTTTTGCGGATGTGCATATCACTTGGGAAAAAATGGTGTATAATGCGTGATCGACCATGTAAAGCATATCCAATGCTTACAATACTTTGCACGCACCTCAACGTAGTTGAAACAGACTGGTGTGCAAAGTGGAGCCCCCATCCGATAAGTACTTGTTTGAATAACACACCTAGGACCGTGTTTTTTCATGGTTGTGCATGACACTAAGGCAAAAACGGCGCTTTATGCTTGATCGACAATGCAAAGCATATCCGATGGGCACAATACTTTGCACACACCTTCAACTAGGTGGAATTGACTTACATGCAAAGTGGCATGCCCATCCCATAAGTGCTTGATTGGATAACATACCTAGCAGCGTGTTTTTTTACGGATGTGCATGACACTAGAGCAAAAATAGTATTTAATGCTCGATCGACCATGCAAAGGATATCCGATGGGCACAACACTTTTTGTAGACCTCAACCTAGGTGGTATTGAAATGTTCTCAAAGAGGCACACCCATCACCGATAAGTACTTGGTCAGATAACACACCTAAGGGCGTGTTTTTTTGCGGATGTGCATATCACTAGGGAAAAAATGGTGTATAATGAGTGATCGACCATGCAAAGCATATCCGATGGTGACAATAATTTGCATGCAACTCAATGTAGTTGAAACGGACTTGCGTGCAAAGTGGAGCCCCCATCCGAAAAGTACTTGTTGAATAACACACCTAGGACCGTGTTTTTATATGGTTGTGCATAAGGCAAAAACGGTGTTTTAAGCTTGATCGACAATGCAAAGCATATCCGATGGGCACAATACTTTGCACACACCTTCAACTAGGTGGAATTGACTTACATGCGAATTGGCATTCCCATCGCATAAGTGCTTGATCGGATAACATACCTAGCAGCATGTTTTTTTACGGATGTGCATGACACTAAGGCAAAAATGGTATTTAATGCTCGATCGACCATGCAAAGCATATCCGATGGGCACAATACTTTTCCTATACCTTAACCTAGGTGGTATTGAAATGTTATCAAAGAGGCACACCCATCCGAAAAGTACTTGGTTAGAAAACATACCTAAGGGCATGTTTTTTTGCGGATGTGCATATCAGTACGGGAAAAACGTTGTATAATGCGTAATCGACCATGCAGAGCATATCGGATGGTGACAATACTTTGTACGCATCTCAATGTAGTTGAAAGGGACTTACGTGCAAAGTGGATACCCCATCCGATAGGTACTTGTTTGATTAACACACTTAGGACCGTGTTTTTTCATGGTTGTGCATGACACTAATTAGGCAAAAATGGTGTTTTATGCTTGATCGACAATGCAAAGCATATCTGATTGGCACAATACTTTGAACAGACCTTAATCTAGGTGGAATTGAATTACATGCAAAGTGGCACTCCCATCCCATAAATGCTTGATCAGATAACATACCTAGCAACGTGTTTTTTACGGATGTGCATGTTACTAGAGCAAAAATAGTATTTAATGCTCGATCGACCATGAAAAGGATATCCGATGGGCACAAAATTTTTCGTACGCCTCAACCTAGGTGGTATTGAAATGTTCTCAAAGAGGCACACCCATCCGATAAGTACTTGGTCAAATAACACACCTAAGGGCGTGTTTTTTGCGGATGTGCATATCACTAGAGAAAAAATGGTGTATAAGGCGTGATTGACCATGCAAAGCATATCCGATGGTGACAATACTTTGCACACACCTCAACATAGTTGAAACAAACTTGCGTGCAATGTGGAGCCCCCATCCGATAAGTACTTGTTTGAATAACACACCTAGGACCGTGTTTTTTCATGGTTGTGCATGACACTAAGGCAAAAACGGTGTTTTATGCTTGATCGACAATGCAAAGCATATCCGATGGGCACAATACTGTACACACACCTTCAACTAGGTGGAATTGACTTACATGCAAAGTGGCACGCCCATCCCATAAGTGCTTGATCGGATAACATACCTAGCAGCGTGTTTTTTTACGGATGTGCATGACACTAGAGCAAAAATAGTATTTAATGCTTGATCAACCATGCAAAGGATATCCGATGGGCACAACACTTTTTGTAGTTGAAAGAGACTTGCGTGCAAAGTGGAGCCCCCATGCGATAAGTACTTATTTGATTAAGACACCTAGGACCGTGTTTTTTCATGGTTGTGCATGACACTAAGGCAAAAACGTTGTTTTATGCTTGATCGACAATGCAAAGCATATCGGATGGCCACAATACTTTGCACACACCTTCAACTAGATGGAATTGACTTACATGCAAAGTGGCACTCCTATCCCATAAGTGCTTGATCGGATAACATACCTAGCAGCGTGTTTTTTTATGGACACTACTACACATGCATCCTCTTGCGACGTTTACGTACCGACGATTAGCGCCCGCTTAGCGTTAATCGTCGGTATAAAAATCGGGTTTCGTAAATCGTCGCTATATAGCGACTTTTGCCAAAAGTCGCTATATAGCGACACTGAGACAAAATATTATAGCGACGTTTTTATAGAGAGGTTTTTTTTTTTTTTAAGGCCTTAAAAATTAGTTTTTTCCAATGACAAGATTTTTTAAATTTTCATACATCTTTGAGCTCATAAAGAATAAAAAAAATGAGAGCATGTACATCAAGCCTTTGAAGCTCATATATTCATGTCCAAGTTTGAGATGAGAAAAATCAAAGAAGAGCATTTACATCAACTGTTTCATCTTGAGCCAAGTCTAAGGCGCCAAGCAAGTCTATCTCCAACTCTATACCGAGTTGATCTCCTATATCATCATCGTACTCTAGTATCGTACGTTCACCTAAAAGTATTTGATCATCTTCTTCAATAAAGCTTAAGTGTGGTGATTGATCTTGATGATTGTTGTCTTCCTCGTCAATATTGTGATCTCCATCCTCCTCCCGTGTGATGTCATTATGCGCATCTTCCTCTTGCCTCATATGGTGATCTACATCTTCTTCGCTAGATTCATCAATTGGATCCGGCATTGGTAGTGGCATCTCCATATCCACATCTCGATCTTCAAAAATTTGCTTACTTCGTGGTGCAACTTGGATCACGTACCACCATCTTGGATCAGAACGATCCGGATGAAAAACCACCTATATTGAAGATGGGTGCCAAATGTCATCAATTATATATATATCAATGGACTTTAAAAACGAAAGCTTCGACTAATTAAATCATTAGTATGCACCTGCTCACAGTGCTCGGGAAGAACAAAAGTATCACTTTCATCGGTCCAATGTTTGGTGGAGTCTATTGCAAAGAGACCGCTACTATCTTTTCTCACTGTCGCATGGGGACCGTTGTAAGTAGTTCTAAACCATTTTACATCAAGAATGAAAATAGTAAATCGTCTGAAATCAATTTCATAGATGTCGCATATGGTTCCACAATAATCCAACTGTGAGGAGAGAAGATTGGTATCCGAAGCACTTGCTCGGCTATCTTGTGTGAAGTTAGCCATGACTCCACAATCATACGTGACTCTCTTTGAATCGATGCGTTCCACGCAAAAATGTCGTCCATATGACCATAAGGCACTGTACTTTTTGTACTGTAAAAGAGCATCATTAAAACAATGAAGATGCACCTATTTTATAGCATATATTGCCACAAATAATTACTTAATTATGTCAGGAGATAAGAAACTTACATGCGCCATACATCCAGATGATAACTCCCACTCGCGCTCGTTTATTGTCTCTCCATCACATTCGGCTTTACGTACAGCCAGTTGTAGCCAATCAAGTGACATGTGAGTAGGGAGAAGAGCCAGATCTCGTGGATATGGTTGTGATCGCCTGTACATTACTCTGAATCTCGTCCTTGCATTTATTCTTTCTGCTTTGGCCACTTCATATCTCTCAATCCACTTCTGCATCTCAGGGCTATTGAGGATACAAAACTTATTGAATTTCTCCATTTGCTCTTCGCTCATCTTTCTTTCAATCCCTTTTCCTTGGGGGACCTCGCCAATGATGCGATCATCATCCTTGTTGTGCCAAGCTTGCGGCATATCAGGATCCGTGGATGCAAGAAACTCTGTGATATATACTAATGACTCTTGCACAAGCCATCCCTCTGCCATGCTTGCTTCCGGTCTTGCTCTTTGTCTTACAAACCCCTTTAAAGTTTTCATAAACCGCTCGAGAAAAAACATCCATCGATTATGAACGGTACCTGCTATAGCCACCTCATCAACTATGTGCACAAGCAAGTGGACTTGAGTTGTCATAATGCTTGAGGGAAAGTGCTTCTCAAGAAAGCATACGGCTTCGATGGATTCCACCCTAGCCTTCTCGATGCTCGATATAGAGATCTCTTTTTGAGATATCCACCTATTTCACATGTCCATACATATGTAAGATATTTGAGATATCCACCTATCTCACATGTCCATTAAGAAAATACATAATGCGATTTGATAGTAAGCATACCTCACAATACCACAGATCTTGAATATAGCATTTCTAACATCTTCTTGTAAGCACCCTTTTATTGTAATTGGAAGGATGAACTATCAAAGCAACAATGAAATCATGTCAAAAATATAACATAATAATAATTACGCTAACGCATCACTATTATCGGTACACTAATTCTACTTAGAATACCTGTAAGACCTTGTGCCAATCATGGGACTTGAGGCCACTAAGCTTATTGTCCTTTGAAAATGCTCCTTTCAAGCAATGCATGTACCCTGTCGGTGTTTGAAAAGAGGCAATGTCTGCCTTGATCGCTGCCTCCTCCCTCGTAGAGAGGATCCACGTTGCTTTCGGGAGGACAACTTTTCCTGAAGCATGCACTTGGGGCCACAAACGAGACATCCTATTCATAGCACGCAAGTCTTCTCGCACTCCTCTCGAGTCCTTGGAACCAACCAAGTGTGCCCAAATGGTAGCCCCCACATTCTTGAAGATATGCATGGGATCCAAGAGATGATTGATTTGTAACTGACCCCAATAAGGAAGCTCGTGAAAGATCGATAGCCTCTTCATACCAGGAGGAGGTTCCTCTCCATTCGCCCTCCAAGCTTGAATCCAATCACTTGCTTTCAAATATGATGGTGGTGGATCAAGCTGACCTCCACGTGCGAGATGGTCGAGCGGAAGGTATCGAGCATGACCTTCATAAACATTTTTCCTCATATGTTTGGAGTAGCGTGCAAGCGATTTCAGAGCGGGTCCACAAACAGGAAAAGCATGGTACCCACTTGTAACAAGTCCTGCACGCGTGCATCAATATGTTAGTACAAGACATGCGTGCAAAAGAGAGTAAAAAAAGCATAATCCCTCATTGTACATGTAAAGACATAACCACGTACCTGCGCACTCTCCATATCCTGGGTAGTCATGCATGGTCCACATCAAGATACCCCTGACCAAAATATCATTGGTATGCCTAGGAGCTCTGGAAATATCAAAGACCTGCACTCCTCTCCATAATATCTGTAACTCCTCTATCAAAGGTGCCATGTACACGTCCATGTTTTTTGCCTTGTACTTTCCTGGCACAAGCTCGGGGAGGTCACTATGTATAAACCCTCTATATCACGTGCGTTCAAGGCCTATATTTAAAATCCCTTATCTGTAATTTTTTTCATTAATAAAATGTACCCCTTTTCTATACAAATCTGTAAATTTTTTCCAAAACTATTTTAAAAAGTCCCTTATGTATATTTATTTCTGTAAATTTTAGGAATAAAAAATATCCTTCTGTTGAACTCACGTGATAGGGTTACATATGATGAGTGACCCCCCCGAGGGCACAAGTAGTGCAAGCATGAGGTGTCCCTTTTTTATTGTTAGCCATGGTGGGATATTGTAATTCACCACGAATATGGGCCATGTCGACCAAGATGTCGAGCGTAACCCGAAAGGATTCACGCCGTCCATGGCTAGCCCAAGATGTAAGTTGTGTGGCTCTCTCGCAAAGTCCGGCCACTGATTATCTATGTGCTTCCAAGCTGCACAATCTGCAGGAATCCTCAATGTGTGATCAGTGGACCGATGAGATGCATGCCATGTCATCAACTCCGCTATGGATTTGCATTGAAACATGTGTTGTATTCTTGCAATGATGGGAAAGTGTCTTAAGACCTTTACCGGTATCCACTCACCTTGCAAGTCATCTCTATATCGTTGTTCCCCACACTTTGGACAACTAGCCAAATCTCCATGCTCATGACGAAAGAGAATACAATCATTACGGCAAGCATGGATGGTATCATAATCCATACCCACCATTGTTAGCATCTTTTTCGCTTCATCTCTTGATGCGGGCATGGTATTTGGTGCAGGCAACATCTTCTGGAGCAACCTATGACAAACACACTATCCAAATGATGATTCTCAAAACAAACAATATCCAAATAATGAGTCAAATTAATGCAAGGGCTAACCTCATTAAGGCCGAGACACTTGTATCCGACCACCCATACTGTACTTGTAGATTCAAGATTGAGAGACAAGCACGTAGTTTAGACATCCTAGCACCCTCGTACAATTGTGTTGATTGCAACTCTCGCATTTTGACCTCAGACTTTGACATCACGTGTACGTGGGATGTAGTGCCCCTAAAAATGGAATCCATCATGTCGACCATACCCTCGTCGTCATCCGGGAGACTATAGTCTTGTTGAAAGTGAGAAGGTATATGTGTACCCTCGTCACCCTCCTCATCCTGTCATAAGCTCATTCGTGTAAATATAAGATCTTCTATTTCCTGGTATACAATAAGATTGCGAACTTAAATAGCTTTGACTTACCGATAATCCATCAACATGTGCAACACCAACGGGGGGTACTGGTTCCGGCTCCTCCCCATACATCCGCAAGTGGCGCATGATAATACGACGTTGATGTCGTACTTCTCGCTTGCAATGAGTGCAATGACAGTATAACCTCTCTTTAAGCCACTTCGTGCTCCCGGGCGTTGGCGCATCATCGGCGGATGAGCTTCCACTTGTCCCTTCCATCTACACTTATAAAATCACAACATAAGCATGAAGAGGAGATATCGACAATTATAAGCATAGCATGTTTGAGCTTCTCTTGAGGCCATATAAAAAGAATGACGTCGCTATATAGTAAGGATTGAAACAAAAAATCCTATATAGTAAGGCTATATAGTAAGAGGAGATATTGACAATTATAAGCATAGCATGTTTGGGCTTCACTTGAGGCCATATAAAAAAAAATGAATAGTAAGCGTCGCTATATAGCGACGCTCTGTTCCGTCGCTATATAGCGACGTTTTTAATTAAAAACGTCGCTATATAGCGACGAATAAGTGTCACTATATAGCGACGCTGTGGGTTAAAACCCAAAACACCGAAACGCGCAGTGTTTTGCTCAATCCATCCCCTAATCTCTCAAGTAAGCAACCCAAAATCTCCTCCCACCTATTTTCGACGACCTCCCATCTATTCCAAGCAACCTCCCACTCTATTTTCCACTCCTCACCCTTCTCCTACCTCTTGTACTCCCTCTCTATCCTTTTCCCTCCTTGGTTTCCTGAAAGAAAGTTCTTCAAGAGGTGAGTTTGTTTCAACAATGTAGGTTGTTTGTTTGTTAGCTTTAGTTTTGTGAGTGTTTCTTCTTGTATTGCTAAACCTGTAAACTAGTTTTCATGCTTGATTTGAAAGGATTGAAACAAAAAACGAGATTTCAAGAAAGAAAGAAAGAAAACTCACCTCTTTTTTATGTATTTCTCTTCCTTCTCTTTCTCCTTGTCTCCTCAATCTCCTCCCTTCAAGAAGTTGCTTTTGTAATCTCCTCTTTCCACTAACATCTTATTTGAAAAAATGGGTTGTTTTCTCTCTTTTGTAGGGCCAGTCCACTACACCGAGCGGGACATACTTTTACAGGTAAGTGCTTCCTCTTCTTTCCATTTATTATTTTTGTTATTTGCATTGGCCTGCAGCTAGCGCCTTAAGCGCTAGCTGCAGTGATGGGCGTAGGAACCCTCTCTTCCCCTCTCTCTCTTCCTTTCTTCCCCCTTCTCTTTTTCTCCTTTTTCCCCCTTCTCTTTTTTCCCTCTTCTCTTATTCTCTCTTTCCCCCTTCTCTCTTTTCCCCTCATCTCTTTTCCCTTCTCTCTTTCCTTTCCCTCTTATTCTCTATTTCCTTTCCCTCTTATTCTCTTATGCTTATGCTTCTCTCATTCCCCCTTCTCTATTTCGCATAAGCTCTTTTTCGCATAAGCTTAAGTTTCCGCATAAGCTTATGCTTATGCGTGAGCTTATGCAGAAATAGAGAATGAGAGAAGCTTATGCTTCTCTCATTCTCTATTTCCGCATAAGCTCCTTCTCTTTTTCCGCATAAGCTCCTCCTTCTCTTTTTATGCATAAGCTCCTTCTCTTTTTCCGCATGAGCATGAGCATGAGCATGAGCTCATGCTCATGCATGAGCATGAGCTTATGCTTAAGTTTACGCATAAGCTTATGCTTATGCATGAGCTTATGCGGAAATAGAGAATGAGAGAAGCTTATGCTTCTCTCATTCTCTATTTCCGCATAAGCTCCTTCTCTTTTTCCGCATAAGCTCCTCCTTCTCTTTTTATGCATAAGCTCCTTCTCTTTTTCCGCATGAGCATAAGCATGCTTATGCTTATGCTTAAGCATAAGCATAAGCATAAGCATAAGCTCATGCTTATGCTCATGCATGAGCATGAGCTTATGCTTAACTTTACGCATAAGCTTATGCTTATGCGTGAGCTTATGCGGAAATAGAGAATGAGAGAAGCTTATGCTTCTCTCATTCTCTATTTCCGCATAAGCTCCTTCTCTTTTTCCGCATAAGCTCCTCCTTCTCTTTTTATGCATAAGCTCCTTCTCTTTTTCCGCATGAGCATAAGCATGAGCTTATGCTCATGCATGAGCATGAGCTTATGCTTAAGTTTACGCATAATCTTATGCTTATGCGTGAGCTTATGCGGAAATAGAGAATGAGAGAAGCTTATGCTTCTCTCATTCTCTATTTCCGCATAAGCTCCTTCTCTTTTTCCGCATAAGCTCTATTTTCCCGTGGATATGGTTGCGATCGCCTGTACATTACTCTAAATCTCGCCCTTTCATTTATTCTTTCTGCTTTGGCTGCTTCATATCTCTCAATCCATTTTTGCATCTCCTTCCTATTGAGGATACAAAACTTATTGAATTTCTCCGTTTGCTCTTCGCTCATATTTCTTTCAATCTCTTTTCCTTGGGGAACCTCGCCAACGATGTGCAAACTACTCCTACTACTAGTCATTCGAATCGTCATCGTCATCCTCCTCATCCTCGTCTTGCTGGCCTGATCCTTGGTCTTTATGAGTTACGCCTGCTCCCTGACCCTCGTCAGGTGCGCCTGATCCCTGGCCCTCATGATTGCTCGCCTCCGATGATGGGATGCTCGAGCTTTGACCCTAAGAGTGAAACCATATTAATTAAAAATTAGATTGAAACTTAAAGAATAAAACAATTTGAAAAGTGAGATTACAAGTAGGAGTAGACTTATACCGTGCGATCAGCCACCTCAGCCCAATCGACCGTCGCTCCCATTGTCTCCTGCTCAAGAAACCACGACTTTGTTCCTATGCAAAATGCGCATCGCGTCTCTGCATTTGTAGGAAGACGACCCATCGTAGCTTGTTGTGGATCTAATTTACGAGAGTTAGATAAAGTGCATGTAATATGTAGTAAAACAAAAAGAACAATACATTAAATGAGAAGAAGTAGACTTACCACGGTTGCCTCGAACGCCAACCATCCGCCTGCACCAAAGTGCAAAGTACCTACGGCGTCTAGCCGTCTCCTTGCAGCCGTCCTCTAACCCTTCAACATTTCGGAATGGTCCCTATTCTGCTTCTTGAAGAACTTCTAATTAGCTTTGTCTGCCCAGCTAGGTTTAGCCATCCCCTTTGCGATGGAAGTATGCAAGGTTGATCTACGATGCTTCAAGACCAAACCCATGTGCTCTCGCATATAATTCTCATTGAACTCCCAATTTGGCGAGTCAAGGTATTTTGTTTTAATTCATCGATGACCGCTTGCTTCTTTTGGTCATCTTGATACCGCCAATCAGTAGCAATGCCGCTCTTGAAGTGGTGGCTCATCAACTGCCTCATGGTGGCCATCACTACTTTGCCCTTTCTATCTTCTATTATCTCTCTAGTAGCCGTGATTTGATAGGAGAGTTTCTCGATTGGGTAAGGAGGACTCATGGTAGTGGCAGAGGCAGAGCGAGTGGAAGCTGTGCAAGTTCTTCCAGAGTGAGGAGTAGTAGTGGGAGTAGGAGAGGGCAAGGGTCCTGACTGATACTGTGTCTCGAGACCAAGTGGAGACCTATAGGGATGTGAGTGTAGTGACTCTCTACATCTCCTGAATCAACACAACATAAGCGACCACTCCTACTCTTCCTTCCCTTACAATAGGCACGCGCAGGTGATGACCCCTCGGTCGAAGGGGCACGAGGGGACAGCTGGGCAGTAGGTCCAGCCGTCGGTGTAGGAGAGGGAATTGCTGAGGTCCTCTGAGATAGCAGAGAGAAGAATCTCACTGCCTCCTCATCGGACATCTGTGCTATGAACTTGTCGGGACTCCCGACAAAGCCATGGGTTGCTAGCAAAGAGTTCCCCGAGGGGTAGTCGCAGTGCTACGTTCGAGAGGAGTCGAGCCAAGGGTAGTCATAGGGGTAGGCCCCTGAGGTGCCACCTGAGAGGAATCAAAGTCCTTTGGAGCATAGAGATCATGATGTCTCCTCTTGCGAGGCTGTCCGTACTCGTCGAATGTGCGACGTGATCCCATGTCTAACATAGACATAAACACGAAAACAAAAAACAAAAAACAAACATAAGCATAGGCATAGGCATAGGCATAGGCATAGGCAAATACATATGCTTATGATCGAAAGAGGGGGAAGAGGGGGAGAAAGCTTATGCTCATGCTCATGCTCATGCTTATGCTTATGCTTATGCTTATGCATGAGCATATGAGCATAAAAGAAAAAGAGAGAAAGCTTAAGCATAGGCAAATACATATGCTTATGAAAAGAGATCGAAAGAGGGGAAAGAGGGGGAGAAAGAGAGAGGAAAAAAGGAAAATGAGACATGCTCATGAGAGAAGGAAAGGAGGGAAAAGACATGCTCATGAAAGAGGGAAAAGAGGAGGATTACCAAAAAGCGAGCGAAGAAAAGCGAGCGTGGACAAACAACAATGCAAGGTGTTATCTGTTTAATAACAACCACATCATATTCATCCAGGACAGCCAATTACCACAATTTATGCTCTAAGAAAGCTTAACCACTCGCCTGCATCTTGGCTAGCATGTTTCCAGAAGTACATGTTCAAATCATGTTTCCTTTGCTATGAAAAAGTAATGATAGAATAAAACATTGAATGCTTTCAATAATGAGAATAGTAACATATTACATTAACTGCTCTTCATGTTGTCAGAAGTCACCTTTTTTCTAAAAGTTATTAACTCCATAGCACAAAAAGCATATGTCATACAAAAAAAAGTTGATAGAAAAATTTGATGCTTCAAAATATCTTCCAACCCTTGGAATGATTGTACAAAATGTTTTTTTGTGCATTGCCAAAACATGGAAGCACACCTATGTATATCATCCGCTTCCAAAGGAAATATAAAAAAGGCATCTAGGCTGCCTACTAAATGCTTCATGGGTTTCTTCCACCTTCAAAAAATACAACTTAGTGCAGCATCATGCAAGGAAGCACACCTACATATATTATCCGATTCTGAAGGAATTGAAAAAAAAGGGCATCCAAGCCATACACTACATACTTGATGGGTATCTTCTACCACCCAGAGCTTGAAACAATTCAACTTTTGTCAATGCAGCCTGATGCATAAACTGATGCACCATTTCAGTTAAGCCCAAGACAACAATAAACACGAAGTATATGTGCTTGCAAGGCATGTAGGGACTTTTTCTTGCTTCCCTTTCTGTGAAATCAAGGCATGTGCAACGTGGAAACTCTGAAATCAAGACACTATATGTTAGCCCCTTAGACATTGATCCTGTTGTACGAACATGGAATACATGCACCTCATGTGGAATAATGATGTTCTCTCTCACCACCTCCCCATTTTCTGTAACTGCCTTGTGTATCCTTTCGTTGAAATCTTTATTCAACTTACTTCTCCATGAAACAAGATTTCCATCACGATGAGAAGGGCGCACATGGCTAGGTGTATGGATCTGCTGTGCATAAGGAGGTCCCATCACACCAATAGAATCATCACTATTAAATACGAACCCTGCCCTTACAAGGGCACCCCTCTCATCTACAGTCATTGATGTCCCACTTGCAACCTTCCATACACCTGGAGAGACCCCAGGAACACCTTGAATGGATTTATCCACATTCCATGTATGGGTGACAGAAGTATTACAAAACCATACAAACTGCTCTGTCACTCCATGAGAATGTTGCCTTCTTCCCTTAAAACAAGGGGCTGGCACACCATAACTTGCACTTCTACCAAGTGCATTGATTAGTTCCCCACATCGTCTCCGACTCTCTGCCAAGTAGCCAAAGCATGTGACAACGCTATGTGGTTCAGTTCTCCTGATCGCCCAATTGGCTTCATGAATATCTATCTCTCTACAAACCACGTCCTGTGATGGACTTTTAAAATCAATTTGTCTTCTTTTTCCTATCACTCTCCTTGTTGTCACTGTCATGTATTCTGGTCGATGACTATCATTTGCATGGACCGATGTTGAACATTTTGAACCCCTCTTTCTTCTTATGCTCACCGATTTTGTTATTGGCCTATTCATCTCAGGAGATTGTATCCCACCCTCTTCAATCACTATGTATGATAAATCCACAAGCCTATTTCTGTCCCCTTTACCAGACCCACTGCCATCAAGTATTCTTCGCCGGAGAGCATCCAAATTTGGTCCTGTACCCAAGTGTCTTCCATTCATAAAGGCATTGTAGTGGGCACTCTGAAGGACACTCATTGCAAGATCTGCTGCACAAGCATCATACAATGTTATGTGTTTTGCATATCCATGTGCTGCTCTCATGCTAGAATGTTTTGTCTCTGAAAGGTTCACTGTAGGAACAAATCCAGAGTGCTCTTCTTGCTGCAAGAACATTCCCCCCCACTGGTTGACTCTAACATCCCACCACGCAAGCCACGTATGCAATGTTGGTAGCTCACCCTCCTTCACATGAATTGGGGACCAATACAAATTCAATGTTTGTTTGCATTAGTCTGCAGAAGTTGAAGTTGTTGCCTCTCTCCACTTCCGACATAGAAGTTTATGCTCCTCCTGAAATTGCGGCTTAATGCATCGTCTGGTGTGCTCAACCATGCTCATCTCCCAATGGAAAACACAAGTTCGTTCTCTACCATCCATCACATTTTCCGGTCCCCCATTGTAAACAGTGCGGACAGCCAGCCAATTTGCTCTTGCTCCATCTGCCATGAATCCACGGAATTCAGGTTTTTTAAAACCATTCTTCTCCATTGTATTGTTCAGTAGCTCCCAGAATCGAACTTGAGCATGGTTATCCTCCACCTTGAATTCACATATTGCTATAGTTAATAGTTCCCTTATGAATGGGTCATACACATGAGCACCCATTGTTGACCATCCCCTCACTCGATGCACATGGTCAAAATGAACCCATTGTGATCCCAAGCTCCCACCAGGCCGCATGCGATTCACTAGATCAACTCCTGATCCTGGACCAATGGTCGACATTTTGAAGATATGTGGCTGTTGTTCATCTTGCAATTGTTCAGGAAATAGGATACTTTGTAGGTATGGATATTTGCATCTCCTCTTTAAATCAAGTATTGAATCCATTCCACCATCCCCTCCTCTAGCCTCACTTCTTGCGATCTGCACCACTCTCTGAAGCCTCCTTCTCTGGGTCATTGGTGTAATGGTTTCAAGCACTTCTTTGAACTTTTGATCATCTAGCGGCTCCACAACAACCCCATCCTTTGTTAGCATCATCTCCATCACAAGGTCTTGTGCCACAGACACCTCGATTTTTTTGCAAGAGGAATTTCCATTCAACCTTGCACGCATTGAAATGAGATCATCTACTTGCATTTCCTTTGCTCGACTTCTACCTTTTTCAACTGGATGGTCATGGAAACCCACATGCACTGCACATCTCGTTGTCTTCACTCGTTCATGGGGAAAGCAATAATATATAATAGCACTGCATAGGTAAACACACTTTGGTATTGCATCACAATGCTTGCACACAAGTGACCCCAAGGCTGGATCAATGGGACCAGGTAGAGGAGGTCTCAAAAAGCTTTCCTTTCCATTGTGTATCATTTAAAACTCCCATTCGTTCAAGGAAAGGACAATCCAAATTACAACATCTCAAATAACCTGAACATCTACTCATTCTCACA
Source organism: Dipteris shenzhenensis (assembly GCF_047967505.1). Lineage (NCBI taxonomy): Eukaryota > Viridiplantae > Streptophyta > Polypodiopsida > Gleicheniales > Dipteridaceae > Dipteris > Dipteris shenzhenensis. The sequence goes on from NC_141611.1 coordinate 47,115,446, forward strand.
ACACCATTGAAGCAGTCTTGCGAACATGTGGAATATTTTGTCCAAACATGACCATCAGTATTCTGTTCCATTCTAGACATTGGTGAACCCTTAGGCATAGGTGGAAGTTCGAAGACAATATATCCATCATAAGTTAGAGGAAGCTCAGTAACTTTCTCCACTCGAACTGCAGATTTGAGCGCAACATGAAGAGAACTATTCAAAGGCATCCTCTCTATCAGTGAAACCACACTATTTAGTTCATGATTCATAAAGTCACCATGAGAACCTCTTTTATAGGGCATGTGAACTCTTAAGGTTGATTGTTGGCTACCACTAATCTTAAACCCTTTCTGACCATCCTCTAAGTTTACCACTGGAAGTACAATGGCAAGCTCATCTATTCCGATTTCTTGATGCAGCTCAATGTCCTCGTTCTCAATGTGAAAGTGTTCCTTAAGCTCCACCAATGAAACCTCCAGGAAAGGAGTGTCAAAACGAATGGTCAATGATTCGTGTTCTCCAAAGCGAATGAAAACTGAGAAAGGCATGATTCAAATGCTAGAGCCAAGATGTAGCACCAGACGACACCAACCAAAGAACAAGAGAAAAGCTAGCTACACAAAGGGTCCGGAAGCAGGGAGGCAAAAGAAGAAATGGCATAGATGTGTTGGAGACCGAAGAGAATGGAGCAAAGAGAAGTGTTGAAAGAGCCACTGAGAGGGATTATGGGAGAGAAGAGAAGAAGCAAGTTCGTCTCTATAAGTGTCAAATGCAAATGGATGTCACTATTAGCATCCAAGTCTTTATTGAACAAGATGTGTTTATTTGTTTACAATAATGGTAATCTTTGAACAAGATGCCTTCATGCATATAGTAACTTGGATGACGCCTCCATGCATTTCATTCAGTAAGGGTGTACATTTAATATAAATGAATAAAAAGAGAAGTAACTTTCAAATTTATATAATTGAAAGACTAAAATATCAAAAAAAAAATTAAAGATTTATAATTACTATATTTTACTAGTAATAGTTAGAATGAGTAGTATCTTCAAATCCATATCTAAAATGAAAACTATCAAAACGTGTTAGTTTACTTCACATTTGCATGAACGAGCAATATTACTATTTCCATCATGAGTCATTACAAGGTGTTCTCCTCACTATTACAAGGTGTTCTCCTCACTATTACAAGGCGTTACCCATACCCACGTCTTCTCCTACCGTCTAATAATGACCAGGCCTGCAAAATCTGATAAAATCGTTTCTCTAAAGGCGGGGTGACAGGTCCATTGGAATTCGAGTGGAGTAAACCCCTCGTCTCTCAAGCTTACCTCCTCCAGCTCGCCTTCCTTGCCCAAGCTTACCTCCTCCAAGCTTACCTCCTCCAAGCTCGCCTTCCCCAGCTCGCCTTCCTTGCCCAGCTCGCCTTCCTTGCCCAGCTCGCCTTCCTTCCCCAGCTCGCCGTTTAATGCGACCGCCGTTTGCAATGTTCTCGAATTCCTGTTTGAGGAAATGCAACCTGCGCCTCGTATGATGTTTTTCTTTGGATTAGCATGTGGAGTTTATTGCTTTACCATCCCCATGGTCCTCCCTTGTGCTTTACTCTTCATCTCCTGCTCTACGTAATAGCCACCCTTCTACCTTCTTCTCCCTTTCTCCTCCACGCTCTTCCTTGCATATTTCCACTGGCAACATAGCAAGTTAAGAACTGGCCCATCGCGTTGCATCTTCCAATCATCCTTTCGATAGTACATCGACTTGCAGGACCTTCGAAAGCAACTTCTTGTCGCGGGATAAGCCTAACACGATAGTAAGGCACTTCTCCTCATCGCAAAGGTGTCTTCCAAGGACGGAATCCACTTTTTATGATCCCCACGCAATAGGTGCAATGTCAAAATGGGACGTCAGGATACATTACAACATGTCATAATGACGATCATCGCAGTTTGGTCCAGACTCCACAGAGTGCTGGTGCAAAATGCAGGGTAAAGAAGCCATTAAAGACGAATTGCGACGCGCAAAAAGCGACCCAAATACAAATAACTGCACAAAAAACCTCCGCGACAGGTAAAGCTATTGATCTGGGAATGCCCAAGATGCATTGACAAAAAACGAGCGAAATCGGGCTGTGTTGAATCACAATCTATGTAGCATTTTGAAAACAAGATAGAGGATTCCAAAACAAGATTAACCTGGAGGAAGGGCGTATTGGAAAGGGCACCCCTTTCCAATACGCTTTGTTTGAATCCCTTACTCAAATACGCTTTCCCGCTTTGCGCTGTTCTTTGGCATTGCTATAGCAAAGGACAAACTAGCTTTCGTGATGGAACCTGGAATGGATCCACGCTTTGCTGACATGAATTTGGACCTGGTGTTTGCAACGGAACACCCAACTAATACTGATTTGTTTGTGTGCATAGCCTCTTTCTATCCTATGCATGTTCACGCATTCCTTTATGCGACCTTGCAATCAGAAGCGGCTTCTTGAATCGATGAAGACAGGATGGCTCTTGCCAGCATTATGGATACCTTGGAAGGCTCACAGACAGAGACAACATGCAAACTTTGAAGGCACGCTGCTTGCGACACCCTCCACAAAGGTACACAATTTACTGCTGTTTAGAAGCTTTTTGCTTTGGCATATTGCTTTAGCTCTGAGTATTAGCGCATTGTGTGGGCGAAAGAAGATCGAAATACATTTACTTGGCAAAAGCAACGATGAGCAATTGATCCTAGCAGACGCTCATTAGAAGTGCTATACTATGCTCGCTGCAGATAAATATTGGTCCAAGCCGGTCGGATCGCCTCTGTTCTATTCTTTTCTTGCTCCAACCAGTCCCATGATCCTGCGCTGTTTCGGCAAATTTCGCGTTGATTACTTCTCTTTCTGAGATCTTCGCAGGTTTGAAAAACCTTCTTATTCATTTATGTTTCCCAGCGTTCCGTCAGAGTTTCCAAGTACTTGGAACGGAGGAAATAAACTGAGCCCGGAGGCGCTCCTTCATTGCGGCACCTCGATCAACTTAGTGTGCCAGCTGATTCAGAGATTGCATGAAACCCGGACGCACCTGCAGCAAGACTTGGACGCACCTGCAAAGAAGATAGCACCATTCGCAACAAGTTCTTTCTTGCGTAGTAGCCAGCAGCAGCGAATCCTTGCTGCCGCGCATGCAGCGTGTGGAGAGGCCACGGTCGCTCTTCCTCGATCACTTCACGCTCTCCTGCCTTACCACCTTGCCCTCCCTGGATTTTCCCCAGCTCGCCTTCCTTGCCCTCCTCAAGCTCGCCTTCCCCATCATCCGTTCCCTCCTCCAAGCTTACCTCCCCCAGCTCGCCTTCCTTGCCCCCCTCCCTTGGCTCCTCCTTCGCCTCTCCATCGCTCCGCTTCCAGTCTTCCTCGGCGTCACCATCGCTACCCCGTGCCCTCATCGCCCACCCCCCCTTCATCGTCAACCTCCTCGCTTCCTATTTCCCTCCCCAGGCCTCCTTCTTCATCACCTACGTCGCACTCAGGTATTATTTTATGGATCCCCTCTCCGGCTTTGCTCCAAAGTTTCAACGTTTCAACGTGCTCATCATCTACTCCTCACTCGCCCCATAGCTAGAGCCTACAACACAGCTAGCTTTCACCGTTCACGAATCAGCAGCACCTCCAAAAAATACAAGAACTCGACGCCAAAACCATATGTTTTTGAGTCCTGCATTCGCGCTATACCATATGTTTTTGGTAAGCACTCTGACATCTATTGAATGTATAGTTTCTGTGTGATAGCATTTCGCGTGCCAGGACTACAGCCAAGTTGAAGCACATCCCTACTGTATTTTTCTGTGCCATAAGTCTCTTTTTGCTGCCGTCGGCGTACCTTCCTGCCCTCTCTTGGATGTGGTGGCAGTTGGACTGCCTGGGGCAGCAAAAGAGGCAGCGCGTTAACGCGCTGCCTCTTTTGCTGCCCCAGGCAGTCCAACTGCCACCACAGCAGTTGAACTCTGGGAAGTGTGGGAAGGCATACACACCATAGCCTGGGGCAGCAAAAGAGGCAGCGCGTTAACGCGCTGCCTCTTTTGCTGCCCCAGGCAGTCCAACTGCCACCACAGCAGTTGAACTATGGGAAGTGTGGGAAGGCATACACACCATAGCCTGGGGTAGCAAAAGAGGCAGCGCGTTAACGCGCTGCCTCTTTTGCTGCCCCAGGCTATGGGATGTACGCCTTTCTGTATAGTCTAATTAGTCTGCATTTTGGTGTCGGATTTTATCTCCTCGGGCTCTTCACGATTTTTGCTTGCTCCATTTTGTTTCGTTACTCCATTTTGCTTGCATTGCTCGGTGGTTGTTGCTAAGGACTCGATGGTGTTCACAGGTTTTTTGTTGACTTGGTTGTGTAGCAGCCCGAGGTATCATTTCATTTTATAGGACTTGCCGTCAAAAATTTGTGCCCATATTCTACAAACCATATATACGAGGCATGTATGTGGTTGCTAGAGTTACCTAGACCCTCTCCCATGTGAGGCATTCAAGTGATATTCAGCTCTTGAACGGATGAAAGAAGTTCACAAAACAAATGAGCGAGTGCAAGTCCAATGTTCAAGTGTAGAGATAAGAGGAAAATTTTTAGAAAACCTTGTAGACCATCGGCATCTAGGTAGCATTTCGAAGACAGTCCTATTTATGCTCTAGAATTGCATGAGAGACCAAAAGAGACAGCGCGTTAACGCGTTGCCTATTTTGGTCCCTCGGGCAGTCCAATAGTCCCCTCCTTGCATAGCGATCAAAAGACCATGTGACCTATCCCTCCAAGAGTCCAATAGCATTCCAAAGACCATAAGACCTGTATACCAAAGCATACTTGGAGACAAAAGATGAAATAGTCGAAGCAACCTCTTGTGAGTATTGATACATGGAGGATTGAGTAGAAAAGCCTTGCTGAAAAGCGTTCATGAGAGACAGCTTGAGATGCCGAAAAGGACAGCACGTTAACGTGCTGTCCTTTTTCGCTTCTCAAGGTGTCTTTTCATGAGGGTAAGGGGTAGGCATAGAAGTGCATATTTGCCACTGCAATTCCATATATCTAAGTGTATAGATACCACTGCAAGTTGAAATACTATGTGCATTGGAGATGAAACTTTTTCTTTTAGGACACAAGTGGGTGAATGTTCCCTAAACTGGAAATCAATTGCATTGGTAGATACATGTATTTTTGTCTAGATATGTAAAATGATATTTATTCATAAGTGCGAGTTTACACACCTTTGCATTCATATATGTCAGCAGTTTGAGATATTTGTTTGAAGCTTTTTCCTTATGAGGTGTACACACTTCATTATCTGTTTGGGGCTTTGCCCTCGTAATATGTATTGCATATGTTTTCATAAACAAACCCTTTATCATATATATATGTGAAAAAGCTCTCATGTTTTTTTGAGCATATGGAAAGATTTGAGAAGACCTTTGAACCTGCCGTAGGTTATACTCTATCTGTTGTTACATGTTGTTTCTTGTTTTTAGTTTTGGTTTTTATTGAAAAGGTTTTGAGAACTATGATTGGAAAAATGCCTTGTTTTTTGTCTTTTCAGGATGACAGGAAAAAAAGGCAGAAAAGTTCAAGTGGCACATTCTACAAAGGTGACAAGAGGAACAAAAGTAGATCACAATGTTGAATCATCAGTAGGTGGAACCGAAGAGCAAGAAAGTGTGGTGGGTCTAGAGGTTGAAGTATCATCAACTCAAAGAGATGAAGGTCCACCAAGAGTGGAGGAGGATGAGTTGGATGATAGTGAAGTTCAGGTGGAAGAAGGAGGTGATGTGATTGGCAAATGTAGGATGTTTGATTCAAACCAGTGTCCTCGCATTCCCTTGTGTAGGTTGATACCTTATGCAAGAGTGAGAGGACTTCGTGATGATGTATCTTCACTCAAAAGTACATTTCAAGTGGAGGGCTATCTCCCGGAGAAAGGGTCTTTCATTGTATCTGTCTGCAAGAGTGATGGAGGGGAGATAGTTGTGACAGATGATATGAGGAAGAGTTGGTCTCCCACCTGGAGAGAGGTGGATGAGGAGTTTGAGAAAGATGTGATGTCTAACACTGACTTTCATTTTATGTCGCAAAAGATGTTATTTGTTTGGGAGGGCAATCATAGGACCACTGCATGGATGAGTGTTATCAAGGAAATCTTTCCTACAAACAAGAAAAGACATGTACGAGTGGTATGCACAATAATTGACCCAAGGAAAATTAGTGAGATTGCTCTCTTGGCAGGGCTACAACGAATGAATTCGTAAGTACATGGACTCTTTGAATCTTCTCCACATTTGTGTTTTATGCTACTTTGCATTTATTGATTGGGTTGTGTACTTTACTGTTTGTTTTCTAGCATGAATGAACATGCCATTATCAAACCCAGTCTAAGGGACATACTCATAAATGCACACAACATTTGTGAGTGTGACTCTATGGTGTTTATGAAAACATTGTCTTTGAGTGAGATCAAATCAATAGAGAATTGGAGGGCTCAAGAGAGTAAAGGGAAGAAGCCATGGTTTCCATTGACAAGAGGTTATCTGGCAAGGCTTGTCTTCCAGGTAGAATGTTGCATTTGTATTGATGCTTACTTCTTTATCACTCCTTTGCTTTCTCTAATTGGAACTTATGTATGTAGGTTGAGTACAATACAGAGCTTAAAAAAGCAATGGACAAAATATCTACAAAGCTACCTTTAGATCAAAGGGGAGAGGCAGAAGGAAAGCAGCGTACCATAATTCAAAAGAGAATTGCTGATAGGATGGGAAAGGTGTGAATTGAATTTTCTATACTTTGTTGCATTTATTTTGAAGTTAAGTGACTGACATGTCATCTTTGGATAGGTGTTGAATTGTATAGATCCTGGTCTTGGAGAGGCTTGGTTGGAAAAGTTATTTGCCTTGCGCTTTGATGGTGCGGACTCTTGCGTGACATTGGAGAAGCTCCAACTCATTGCAAAGTCTGATTTGAGATTAGAAAAAAAAAATATTTTCCTTTCTTTGTTAGAAGCCACTAAACCTATGCGAGACATGTACTTCATGCCTGTGGGCGACCTTGAGTACAGAGGGTGTGTTTCTTCTACCAATACAAATCATCTTTCATGGTGTTTGTTTGTTTCTTGCCAATAACATGACTCTTATTTTTTTATTATAAAATTGCGTCAACTTTTACTGTTTAGGTGGATTAGTAGAGAGATATTTTTGGAGAAGGTGGAGAGACAGTCATTGAAAGTGCTTGAAGATTTGAGGGTGATCACAACAATGGGCATGCCTTTGGATACCCCTAAGGATTACACATTGCAGCAATACATGGAGGATATAAAACTAGAGGGAAGAAAACATATGTTTGTGGTGCTAAGATCAAAGGAAACAAAGATGGAGAGCAAGGGTGGAAAAAAAGGAGATGGACTATCTGAGTTGGACATGGCTGCCCATAGGGTGGTTTATAGGTATGTTGTCAATTCATTCGAAGGTTCATTTTTCATTTGTCTATTTTTGTGCTATTGATTCATGTAATTACACAATCATTGATGGTTGTTCCACTTGATTTTTTGACCTTTTGATGGTTTGGGACATCCAAATTTTTTGGGTTTCTTGGTTGATAGATATCTCTCCCACTTGGCAATAGAGAAAAGGATCTCTGACATTCCAAATTTGTGCAAGAGTTGGGTGGAGATTGGTCATGCTGCATGCATGTATCCACCTGGCATGCACCGTCTCTCTCAATGGGAATTAGCACATTGTCCCTGGTGGATAGATTTTCCTAAAGGACAAGTACTGGTGCGAGAAAGAGACTTGTACAATACTTATGCTTCACAAAAAGCCAATGAAGCAAGTAAGGACAAAGTGGAGGGAAGCTCAAGGAGAGATAAGAAAGAGAAAGAGAAACAAGAACATCCTACAGAAAAAGGTAAGGAAGATACAATATGATTGTTTGTTGATGTTGTCTTCAATTTGTTTTGACATTGCATTAATAAGTTTATGATTGTTCTCTTTCTAGATGAGGGACCATCTAGTCCTATGCGGCATGAAATGGATCACATAGAGAGTGCAGGTAAGGGTGTTGTTGTGTTCTGCATATGTAGTTGTTCCTTTAACACTAGTTTTACTTGTAATTAATTTGCTTTTGCATATAGGTGGAGAATCAATCTCGGGACTTGTGAAGCAATACGTGTTCCATCGATCACAGTCACCTGACATTTCCTTGGCCCGTGGCATCACACCTTTGTTTGCTTGTACAGTTGGAGATTACATTGCAATGGGCAAAGACTTTGCTGACTCTAAAAGAAATGATAAGTATGCTATTTTGCATGAGTTTTTTATTACAGTGGCTAGTCGAGATCAGGACTACAAGAGGATGGGTAAGAAGGTGAAGTGGGCTTCAGATTTTATATTGCTCGATTTTCCATCTGGCTATCCACTTGATGAGAGAGGATCCACTCCTACTTGGAATGTCTTGCTCGAGGACCATGTGCGGCATGGGCTTGCAGTTGCATCAGCTTCTTTGTCTGATAGTGGTTGGTTGGCATGCATATGTCCTTTGGCAGGTAAGGCACAATACCACAATTGACATTTCACATTTTTTGTTTCCATTCTACTAGTTTTAAATAAAATTAATTGCTTGTAGGACAATGTATTGGTTGGATGGAACGGTTTGCATATGTTCAGGGCTTGGAGGTTGTCAGACGTGTGATCATTCATGACAAGTTTCCATATGGATTTTGTAGAGAACATGATAAAAGTGTTAAGGTAAGCTACCATTCCATGCATTCTATGTTTGCATTCCATAATAAAAGTGTCTTTGACAAATGTCTCCTCGTTAGTCCTATGCATGCTATGTTTGGAAGGATAAGTCCTATGCATGCTATCTTTGCCATCTTTCATGCTATAATGCTTGCTAGTTGAAGTCAATATACTATACATGTTTTTCTCCATGTGGTTTCCAGATGCAATCTTCAGTATTAGCTCTAATACGTAGAGCAAAGAAGAATCCAATAGTTTTTTGGGAGGAGAGCTTTCCACTTTTCCAACAGCTTTTGATTGATCCACGTGAAGATGTCTGGACTCATTACATACCTCCCTCTGCAAGGACAATCATGCCGATGTCTTCTCAGCTAGCACGAGGTGGACTAGAGAGGAGTAGTTTTTTTGTAGGTTGCATTATGTCTCTTCTCTGTGTTCCTGGAGGGCTGGTTCTAGAGATGGGTTGTGGTACAGCCCCTCTTATGCGTGCTTGTCAGGCCATTGGCAGGCCTTGTTTTTCATTTGATTCAGACAACAGTATTATGGCTAGCATTGTTGAGCCACTTGTGGCAGATCATTCTGGAAAACGGATCAGGTCAGAGCATGATGGAGAGGGGGAAGAAGAGAGAGTGGAACCTGTCACAAACCCCTTTGATGAGTAGTATGCTACTGGCCCTGAGTTTTTTTGTTATATATTTTGAATGCTAAAATTGAGGACTTTGAAAGTGTTATTTAGCATCTTTATAATATGGTAGATAGTGAACATTTACGGGTGCCTTTGAATCAAGAAAGTACAAATTTTGATGCTTTGGATAGTGTTTGTAAGGCCTTGATCTAGCAATTGATTTTTTTTGCTTTTTGTTGGTAGCGAATTGTCTTTTGTATAACACATAAGGATGGCAAGACTTTCTTCTTGTTGGAAATTATTTTCATTGTTCCACTTTGACTTACTTTCCTTTGAAATGTATGTTTTGTTGTAGTTTGTTGCCATGCTATGCAGAAAAAATGTCAAGATTCATGACAGCCGACAAGAGATATGATGAGTGGCAATTAGATAAACCACATGCACGCAACTACTTTCTTGATGATGAATGTCAGGGGGATTAGAACATGGTTTAAAACACCATTTTGTTCATAGACTGATAATTGTTGTGGTGAACCATGGATACATTTGGAAAGTTTTGGTCTAGTGCATTTTGCGGGTGAAGTGGTATTTCAATAGTCATCTATGTTATGAGTTTGGTAATTAGTTTATGTTCTTCAAGTGAAAGATAGGGTGGATTGTAAGTCTGATTATTGGTATGCTTATTATGACAACATCTTGCTATAGTAAGTTCGGTATCAAATTTGTTCTCATCGGAGGAATTGTAAAAAAACTCACTCGCTTCATTGGGCCCGCTCGCTTTTTCTCGCTCGCTCTATTGACTACCTCGGAAAAGAGGGGGGGAAAGAGAGAGGAAAGGAGGAAAAGAGGAGAAGGTGAAAGATGAGAGAGATTGAAAGAGGGAGATATATGCATAAGCACTTATGCATGAGCATAAGAGAAGGAGACATATGCTTATGCTTATGCATAAGAGGAAGAAGAGGGAAAGGAAACAAAGCATATGCTTATGCTTATGCATGAGCATATAAGCATAAAAGAAAAAGAGAGAAAGCTTAAGCATAAAAGAAAAAAGAGATTGAAAGAGGGGGGGAAAGAGAGAGGAAGAGAGAAAAAGAGATTGAAATAGGGAGACATATGTGTGGGGGTTAAAGGTCATTGTGCCTTTACCCCGGTTATGTACAATACTCAAACACATATATAAATGAATGAAAAAGAAGATTAGGGTGGTTCTGCACCCACCAAAACTTGTGTGGCTCTCTGTCTCTCTCTCTCTCTCTCTCCTTCTTCCGTTCTTGCTTCCGTTGAGAGCACTCTCAACTAGTATCAGAGCCCGGGTGATCTAGCTGAGCGTGCGTGAATGCTTGAAGCTCAGCAGCTCTGTGGGAGGAAGGAGAAGCTTTGTGGGAAGCTTTGTGGGTGACTTTACTTGCATCCGAGTGTGCAGAGACCTTGGAGGAACCTTTGGAAAAGTCACTTTGGCTTTACGAAGTGGTTTTGAGAGCCTATTAAGTGGTTTGAAAGAAAAAGTCGTTTTTTGAGCTTTTCCCTGTTCCGTTCGATGACAGAGACTCCGTATTGACTTGTAGAGGCAACTATTGCTTGCTTTTGGTGTCCACATTACTTCAGGAGCTTGGAAACACCTTCATTCTTGAATCTGGGATCATTTCATTGGATTTCTGACTCACTGTCTCAGTTTTTGCGTTTTTTGCCCGGGTGTTGGAACTCAAGTTTGGAGCAACCATTTGCAGATCTGTCAGTTCCGGTGGACTCAGGAGGTCCTAAAACTGCTATGTTTCTCATCATTCGCACTCCGGTGGAGTTTACAAACAGCTCTGTTTCCAAAAACATTTTTCAGTCCGTGTGTTGGACCCAGTGATTAAGACCACGGTTTCCAAAACCATCTGTCCCATTGCGTTTCGGACGCCCAAAAACCCCTACCTGTTAGTCCTTGCACGATTCGGTGGAGGATTTTCAGAGTTATAGATCTCTGTGTATTCGATTTCGTCTCTCTGTTATGCATTTTTCATTCTAAGGTTTTGAAACCTTAGATTTATGCCACATGGCAGTGGATAAGTGTTGACTCCCATTTCTCACTCATCGGTTGGGATTTTGGAGTTCTGGCAGAAGAGAGATATTTGCAGATTTTCTTGCTGAGTCCGATTATGCAATGGCACCCATGTTTTGAGGCATCTCAGGTTCTATTTTTAGTAGCGGTCATTACCATGGGACCATGATTTTTTGAGCATACCTTATTCAGATCACTCTGGTTGTAGATTGAGCAGTGTGCGCTCATTCGTGGTGTGCATTGGGTTGCAGTGGATGATTTATAGGCCATTTGGATGCATTGCGGTCCTTATTGGATGCGCTGATAGGCCCAAATTGCCTTGTGGGATGCTATTTTTTATGGACGCTTTGCACATGGATGCTATTTTATGCTGAGGGATAGCTTTGAAACATTGCAGGTGATGCACTGATAGTGCTATGCTCTCTTGGATGAGACATTATTGATGCATATGCCAGTGGACGGTGTTCATGCTTGAGTCATTTGGCACTTATTGGCATTTTGTTTTGGGCCAGATTTGCTCATATGGATGCATAGTATATGCACATGAGTCACATGCATCTTTCTTTTGATGCTTTGAGCTTTGAATTTTGGTGATATTTCACTCTATTGTGGCATACACATTTGGGTGCACCTGGTATTTGGTGTGATTCTCTCTTGTAGGCACTAGCATTTGGGATTTTGTTTTATTTGCATCATGGCACAGTTGTGGCAAAAATCAGTGGATCGCAAAATGCCCTCATTGTGGTAGCCCAGCTACTTTCCAACCCCTCTATAGGGATTGTGGCATAAGACATTCCTGTATGGATTGCCCCATGAAAAATAAAGGCCCAGAACAAACAGGGGTTAAGATTGACATCCCAATCGGCATCATTGGGGTTAACCATCAAAGTCTAGGTCCGGCAAGTGTAAAATCACAACCTATAAATGTAATTACATGCCAATAGAAAGAGTCCACCAAGGACCCTAACATTCCAATCCAACCAAAGCGACTTCTGAAAAAGAAAGCACAAGTGCCTCCACCTCTGCCAAGCAATGAGCAGCCGAGCTCATCCACATCAACTCCCGAGCCTCAAATAAAAGAAGCTCCATAACCCAATGCAGAGGTGGAGAATTCTCTTTTTCAGGCACTTCAACAATGGGTACAAAACGAACAAGCTTAATTTGAGGCTGGGAAACAAGCTCAAGACCCAATCCATGACTTGGAGCCACAAACTATTGACTGTACTCGAGCCTTTGTTCCAACAACAAAATCCACAACATAATGTACTACCACATCAACTTGAAGGAGCCGCACTCTCTCTAGCATCCTGAGTTGCCTTGTGTCAATTCCCATCGGAATCCTCCTACGGAATTGTCCCAATCTCTGGGAGAGTTTCAAAGGATGGATTGAACTTGCAAATCCCCCTCCACCTATGAATGACATCGAAGATATTCTTGTGCGATTGGGTGAGAGAGATGACATATGCAACATTATTGTGCCTTTAATCCACAAGGCATATAATGAAGTCCAAGCCATAGTGGATGGTGGAGCAGGTGTAAATGTCCCATCAAAGTAGCTCTACAAAAAATTGGGTCTCCCACCAATGCAAAAGGCTAATTTCAACATAAGCCTTGTCGATGATTCCCAGGCTAAACCCTTGGGAATAGTGAATGGCATGTCCACAAAGATCGCAGGAGTCCACTTTTCCCTTCAATTCACAACCTTGGATCTCCCCAAAAAATCCTATCAAATCTTACTAGGATGTCCTTGGTTATGGGAAGCATTCGTCCTCCATGACTGGAGAATTGATAGACTGACAATCTAGAATCACGACACCGCAGTCAGGGTGAATGTGGGGACAGGAGAAATAAAACCAATTGTGCCTAGAGCATTGGATGACATATCTTCAACGACAATCTCAAGCAAATCAGCTCCCTTGCAACAGCATACCATAGCGGGCGATTCACAAAGCAATGTCAATAACTGGATACAAACATTGGCAACCATCGACAACTACCATTCATTAGACCCCATCTTCTCACAGATAGATGCTAAGGCGCTACAGGTAGATCCTCCACTCCCACATGGAGAACCAATCGATCTAGAGATGCCATTCTTTATGGCTGACCTCGAATGGGATAATGAACCTGAGGAAAGTACTCATACCAATGATGACTCAGATTTTCCTTGGGACCTTGGAACAGAGGCTGAGAATGCTAAAATTGAAAATCAAATCTTTGATAATGACTTAGCCATTCTGCATGCCCTAATCGAGCTCCCAAAAGTTGAACCTCCAAAGTTGAATAACAGTAGAAGATCCTGCAAGAAAGCTGAAGGAGGATGGGTAGGGAGGGGGTGGTGATGGAGGGGGGAGGGGGGATGGAGGGGGTGGTGGAAATGGGAGGGGGAGGGTGGTGGAAATGCGAGGGGGAAAAGAAAAAACAGAAGAAAAAATCTTGACGGACAAAAATCCAAAGGGAGGAAGAGGTGGTCACCTGAATGCTCTCCAAGTCTTTCTCGATGTAATGGGATTGTTGAGGTACAATGAATGATGGGTGGATGGCTAAGTTATCGCTGCGAGATGGGCTTGAAGTCACTTACAATGTGAGGATGGGAGTAAGGTGGTGGTCGATGGAGAGGGAGGAGCGTCTTGCATAGGGCTCGAAATGAAGAAGAGGATGGAGGCAAAATGTGAAAGATGAAGAATGAGGGGTTGGAGTGGGTTTTTATAGGAAACGAGTTTAGGATTAGGGTTAAAGTCTTCCCGAGCTGTAACTTTTTATGGATGGCTCGGTTTGCTCTTCTGCAAAAAGGTGAAATGATCGAAATTGCAAGCTCCACACATTCGTGTCCACTACCTAGCTTGATTGTTTATCAAGTGGCTTCTATTTAAGAAATAAAGAAAATTTCTTAAGGTAGGAACCTAAGGTTGATGCTTGGGGTAGATATGTTTGGCTAGAAATGGAAAAAAATTTTAACTCTCCTTGCCCTTGCGTGTTATGTTCGTGAAAGTTCGAAGTAGTTTGTTTTTTTTACACATACCTGTGTATGTTTACTCATTACTTGAGACACTAGTCTCCCTGACAGCGGCGCTAAATGTTGGTTCTTTCCTATGGCTTTCATAGGAAGAGCAGGGTTTTCTCAGTATGCAGGGTTCTGAGGCTTTTTGTCACCTATAGATATATCGGGGTTGTCAGTTGTAATATATGTGTAGCTTAGGACCTCGAGTCGTGTTTTGGTAAGAGACGTAGGCATAAGTGTGCTAAGCAAACAAAGTGCATGAATGTGTAAAAGGAATGTGTATCATCATGATTGAGGTAATGAAGGCTTTCATTGGGAGTTGCATGGTTTAGGAGGAGTTTAAGGGTTAGAAGGAGGTTCCAGGGTTAGAAGGAGGTTCCAGGGTTTAGAAGGAGGTTCCAAGGTTTAGAAGGAGGTTCCAGGGTTAGAAGGAGTTCCAAGGTTTAAAAGGAGGTTCCAAGGTTTAGAAGGAGGTTCCAGGGTTAGAAGGAGTTCCAAGGTTTCAAAGGAGGTTTCAAGGTTTAGGGTACAGCACATGGTGGAGAACTCGTCTCCCTCGTAGATCATGGAGTTTAAGGGTTGAGGAACAAAGGGTTTAGCGGGAGCATAGGAGTGGGAGAGGAAGAAGTTGTAAGAGCATGGGGGAAAGAAGAGAGAGGCGAGGAGGAGGAGGAGGAGGAGGAGGAGAGGGAGAAGGAGAGAGGAGGAGGAGGAGAGAGGAGGAGGAGGAGGGAGGAGGAGGAGGAAGAGGGAGGAGGAGAAGGGAGGAGGAGGAGGGAGGAGGAGAGGGAGAGGATGGGTTGCAAGGTTAGAGGAGAGGGGAGGAGGAGTTGCAAGGTTAGGACATGCTTTTGGACATGGAGTGCAAGGAAGCATGGACACTTGCGACAATTGCTTGGAATACCAAAGTAGAACTCAACATAATGCCCCAAAGAGTGTGGGCTTCATTCCATTATGGGGTATTTATACAAGTTGGAGAGCTTCTCTCTTTGCATGTAGGAAGTGTAACACATTCTCTCTCTACATGTAGAACTTGCAGGTAGAACTAGCATGTACAAGTCGTATGTAGAACTTGCATGTAGAACTTGCATGTACAAGTCGTATGTAGAACTTGCATGTAGAAGTTGTATGTAGAAGTCGTGGTGTGAAGATTTTTGAAAACCCGAAACTTGTCTTGTACATATGTACATGTGTGATGTTCAACTTATGTGTGTGCTTGCTGGCATTCAATCAGATTTTGTGTAAGCATCTTTCGAGTACTTCATAGTATCTAGGGGGAATGTGTGCATTAAGTGACTTGGTCTAAGTTTGTGGGAAGCCTTAGGAGTGGTAAAAAGGCAAATATGAGGTGGCTAATCAAGAATGATGTGGCTGGAATCAAAAAAGGTATCCATGCATGTGGCTACGTAATAGAAGAGGGAAGCTTCTCGTTCATGAGCTAGCATGTACGTGAAGCTTGGGCATGAAGGAGAATTCAGGAGGTTTTCCGAAACACACAGGGAACAGACACACAAGTGGAGAGGGAAAAGAAGAGGTGGATGGAGTTCTAAAAAAGGTCTCTACTAGGCAGGCGGTGAGGATCTCAGTGAAGGGGGGATGTGAGCTCCGTTGGGGGGAGAGATTCGGGAGAGCGTCATTGCCACTATACAGTAGGGAGGATTGTAAGCTACGGAGAAGGTACTCCTGGATGGAGCTGTTGCGACACTATCTATGCGGGCTGTTGCTTTTGGATGAGAGAGGGACTTGATGACTGAAAGGTTGTAGCAGTTGGTTATGGCTGGAGGATCATGGCGACGCGGGTGTACTGCAAGCTCATCGTGAAGGTGAGGCCATGTCTAAAGAAGGAAGAGCCAGGGAAGAGCTTTGTGTGTTGAGCAGAGGAGGTAGCTATGTTGGGTCATCACGCAGCAAATGACCTTAGATGATAGGCTTTGCTGAAGAGGTCGACGGATGCTTGAATGGAGGCTTGGGGACTTGGTTGCATCTTTAATGTGGCATAGCATCGCCACTATGGAGGCTGGGGAGGGGGAAAAGGAGAGAAAAAGAGGCATTTTCAGCACGCCGTGATCTGGAGAGTTGGAGGGAGCAAGAAACCTAACCAGAGATGCTTGCAGGTGAGCCTGGAGTGCAGTTTTCAAGCAGAGGTTGCTGAACTTGCATCCTAGAGGTTGTGGACAATGAGCTCTTGGCAGAGGGAGCATTTCCATCGTGGAAAGTTGCTGTTTTTTGCCCGTTTTTTGCTATCCCTGGGTGTCAGAAGAAGTAAGCAATCGTGAATTTGCTGAAATCAAGTGTTGGAAGCAAGAGGGAAGAAGGGCAATCAGATTTTTGTTTAGAAATGGAGCCAGGACAATCACGAAAGAAGGGTGACCTGATTTATGGGAGGAAGTGCTGTTGATTTTGCATGCTGAAGGAGCTAGAAGCTGGGCGATTTCAAAAAGGTGGTTCCTGGTCAGTAGAACTTGCAGACAGAGGTGAAAAGAGTGAGGTCGATTTCAGATTTGGTTGTTTTCTTGCTGCCCGAAGTTTGTACTAGCTAGAATTCACTGCCTGGGTAAAAAGGAATGCATAAACAGTTGTTATTTGGCTGATATTCACCAGAAGAAGTGGGCTGTTGCTGTGTTTCGTGAAGAGGGAGGCAGTAGGAGTGTGATAGACCCTAGGAACTTGCTGAAAAATACAAAAATTAGACCTTTTTTGGTGTGAGGAGGTTGTTGGCAATAGGAAGAGGCTCCAGGTTCTTGAAGAATTTTCAGTTCAGATTTTGTGTGGGTCAGGGGAGAAGCCACAGGAGGAGATTCGGACAGGAAAGTTGCTGTTTTTTGTGATTTCGAGCTCTTTTTTTATAAATACAGTTTGCTATAATTGTTTTGAGGTGTTCTCGAGGTGTTGTGGGCCAGGAGCTACAGCAAAAGAGGTGTTTTTTTAATTTCTAAGTTGGCTGTAGCAAAACAACAGCAGAAGGGGTGAAACAGGAGGAGTTTGTGGAGTCTGGAGTCAAATATATGCAAGTTTTGTGGATTGTTTTGAAGCGGAACTATGTGGCCTTGTTGTAGAAAATAATCTGTGATCTTTTGATGCCAAAGAGTGTATGAAATCAGACTAGAATTGAGCTGATTTGTAAGTTGAATATAGTCTCGTGTGTGGGATCACTCTGGACGGGTTTTCCTGTGGAGTTTTGTGTAAAGAGTCAAAGCTGAAACTGAGTTTTTGTATACATGCTTGAAATAAAGTCTATTGATATCTCTAGGTGTTTGGTTCTGGGTGAGTTTGTTCTGC
This sequence comes from Dipteris shenzhenensis, assembly GCF_047967505.1. Classification (NCBI taxonomy): domain Eukaryota; kingdom Viridiplantae; phylum Streptophyta; class Polypodiopsida; order Gleicheniales; family Dipteridaceae; genus Dipteris; species Dipteris shenzhenensis. The sequence goes on from NC_141611.1 coordinate 47,133,137, forward strand.
ATGTGAGAGTGTGACACGCTATAAAGGCGCATATAGCTATCCCGCTTCCATGTCATCATTGTATGTAGAAGTCAGATGTAGAGCTGGCATGTACAACTCGCATGTAGAACTGGCATGTAGAACTGGCATGTACAACTCGCATGTACAACTCGCATGTACAACTCGCATGTAGGAGTTGCATGTAGGAGGCATATAGAACTCGCATGTACAACTCGCATGTAGGAGTTGCATGTAGGAGTTGTATGTAAAAGTTGTATGTAGAACTTGCATGTAGAACTCGCATGTACAACTCGCATGTAGGAGTTGCATGTAGAACATGCAAGTTGGATTTCTGAGAGGGATTATTTCTAGCCTTATGCAAGTACAAGTGGAGCTTTGCCGCTACTCTGCACACACATTTTGTTCTACCTACATCCATGTTGGCACAGAGTCAACAAATGCGTACATTTTTGCAATCCCTACTAGTGACTACGTATGAAAAATGGTGAACGTACTAACCAAATACACATGTGGACTTATCTATTGGGAATGAAACTTTGCATGGCCCTTAGGATACCCTAGACCTACATCCTTGCAAGATTTGGTCTCCAACTGATTTGGTATGTGTCGTGTGGAAGGTATAATGCGTACATTTTTGCAAGCAATCACTACTACTGACTACGTATGAAAAGTGGCACACGTACTATCCAAATACGCATGTGGACTTATCTATTGGGGACGAAACTTTGCACGGCTATTAGGCTACCCTAGACATACATATCTGCAAGATTTGGTATACAACTGATTTGGTATGTACCACGTGGAAGGTATAATGCGTACATTTTTGCATGCACTCCCTACTAGTGACTACGTATGAAAAATGGTGCACGTACTAACCAAATACGCATGTGGACTTATCTGTTGGGAATGAAACTTTGCACGGCTAGATATACATCCCTGCAAGATTTGGTCTCCAACTGATTTGGTATGTGCCACGTGGAAGGTATAATGCGTACATTTTTGCATGCACTCCCTACTAGTGACTACGAAATGGTGCACATACTAACCAAATATGCATGTGAACTTATCTGTTGGGCATAAAACTTTGCACAGGCCTTAGGCTACCCTAGATATACATCCCTGAAAGATTTGGTCTTTAACTTATTTGGTATGTGCCACGTGCAAGGCATAATGCATACATTTTTGCATGCACTCCTTACTAGTGACTACGTATGAAAAATGGCATATGTACTAACCAAATACACATGTGGACTTATCTGTTGGGGATGAAACTTTGCACGGCTCTTAGGATACCCTAGACATACATATTTGCAAGATTTGGTCTCCAATTGATTTGGTATGTGCCATGTGGAAGGTATAATGTGTACATTTTTGCATGCACTCCCTACTAGTGACTATGTATGAAAAATGGCACATGTACTAACCAAATACGCATTTGGACTTTTCTATTGGGGATGAAACTTTGCACGGGCCCTAGATCTACATCCATGCAAGATTTGGTCTCCAACTTATTTGGTACGTGCCACGTGGAAGGTATAATGTGTACAGTTTTGCATGCACTCCCTACTAGTGACTACCTATGAAAAATTATATACGTATTATATGATTTTGGACCAATTGTACATAATCATGTATTAATGTTTGACACATGTTACTACCATTGAGCACCATTCCATGCTAAACATTGACATTTTTTTCTTAATCTACAATTTACAAAAATTAGTGACAATATTAGTGTAATAATTGCAAGCAATGATATATACGAAATTCAATATGATATTCAAAATGATAAAGTTCATAGCAAGAGAGAGAGATAGAGAGAGAGAGAGAGAGAGAGAGAGACACCTTTTCAATGCTTAATGTTTAGAATTGCTTCACACAGCATTATTTTTAAAATGCCTTATATATTAGATGTGTGAATTGAGATATTTGAAATTCAAAATGATACTCCTAATTTTAAATGTTTATGTTAGATTTGAACAAACTATAAACTGAGATAAACAAAGTAAGAACAACATCATGAAAGTACCAAAATGCTCATACATCATAAAAGTAAGAACAACATCATGAAAGTACCAAAATGAATGTGTACATCATCATCATCATCATGCAGAAGTGCATCCCTAAACAAGATATGTGTGAAGCATGAACAATCATCCTGAATCAAAATCTGATAACTCCACACATATGATCCTCTAGTCTTCCTCTGACGTGGCTCCTGTATGACCTGCTGCCCAACCGTCCGCCGCTATGTACCCTCGGGCAAAGCCTCATCTCGTGGATCAGATGGGCCAGCCTCATCTTGATGACGAGGAGGGCATGCTGCACAAGCCACCGTTGCCATCGCTGCCTCCCTCACCTCCTCTATGTATGCATGCCTCAGCTCCCAAAGTCGTGCATCTACAAATACCCGTGTCTCAAATCTAGCGGTGAGTAATTGTCTCTACATGTAGAAGATGCTAGTCTCGCTGCTGCTCCACCCACTGCTACAATGATATCTAAAGCTCTACCTCTCGCTCAATACGACATGCCTCCTCTGCTCGTGCCTCATCACCTAGCATGAAATCACCATACAAGAAGCGTCACGGAACACATGCTATAACCACTGAAGTATCAGCACCCTCCTGCTGCAGCAAAGCTCTCTGTGCCTCCTCCCTATAGTGCTCTGTCAAGACCACGCGAGCAAATGGATCAATGGCTTGACGATGACCAGGATACAGATTATCCATGCCTAGTCCTCTGTATGTGGCTACATCAATGTTAGCAAAGCATACAGGGCACAATGATCATGCCACCATGTGGCGGGTCATGCAATGGAGATGTGTGATGTGGTTGCACCCTCGTCCATGCACCCTAGTCCAAACCACCCTATGGTGTCAAAATCCTCATGGCAAAGGATGCAAGTGGTCGTAGGAAGCCTGGCTATGACTGGTGTGTCTATGGGTGTCCTAGTCAGCACATCTACAGGAGGGGCGGGGTATAGGGCCACACTGGAATGGATCCTATGGTGAGATGGATCACGACTAATATGTCTCAGCTATAAAATATAGCACTCCGCTCGATGGTAGGCTATGCGTGTCCGAATCCTCTGCTCCTCCAAATCTGCCTCCAACTATCATACACAAGACTCCATATCTACCTCCAACTATCATACACGAGACTCCATATCTGCCTCCAATTGTCGTACATGAGACTCCATATCTTGTCGCAATCGATGTGCCTACCAAGCAAACATGTCATGTACATGGTGAGAATGAACCAAAAAACTTCAGTTCAAAACACGCAACAAAAAATAAACTAAAATAATCAGAATAACTAACCTCGACCCTAGACTCAGCCAACAATGCCTCCAACTCTGCAATCCATGCATCTCAAGTATCCAACTCATGCTGAGGTGATGTAGATGTGGGAGGTGGTGCACATGTGGGAGGTGGTTTTGATGTGGGAGGCTCCGTAGATGTGGGAGGTGGAATCGAAAGTGATCTCGATAGGGCACCATCTTGATGCCCCATCCTACCATGTCCCACTCCTGATCCTGGACGGTACTAAGGTAGTCTACCCAATGATCAAGCACAAACTTGGCGTATAGTTGCATGGCAAATGACCTGGCTATTTGATGGTTGTGAGGCAATTGACCACCATTCACAGCGAGACATCTCAGATAAATGTGCACTGCTATGACGGGGTGCCTACAACGTAAAATATAAAAGGGCTACCCTAATCGTTGTTGCATCACCTCAGTGTGACCATCCCAAAACATATCCTCTAAGGCCTGCCTGTGAGGTGACTCATGCTCAAACAACTCTCGAATGGCTCTCCAACCCAAGCCATGACCACCCGATCTCTACCTCAGCGTGTGCTTGAAAGGTATCCAAAATGTCCTCAAATGTTTCTAATCGACCTACAGCGTCGATGACTGAATCGAGACTCACGACCAAGTGAGGGGGTGCCTCAGCATCCTGTAGTGCCCTCATCTCAGCTCTCAAAATCGCTATTTGCATATGAACAGTGGTGCCAGAACCTGTGCGCTGGCTGGCGCATGCGCAAAAAAACACATGGAAATTAATATTCTATTTGGTAATGAAAATTAATATTCTATTCAATGGGACTTAATGTGAAGAGAGTGGGAGAGAAGTAAGGACTCTCACTTGTATCTTTCTCACATACACAATAGGGGAATACACACAAAGGTGGAGGCTGAAAACAGTTTTCCTCTTCTTAGTTGTGAAAGCCAAAAAGAACTCTCTCTTAGTATAAAAGGAATAGATGAACCCTATATGTGGGTCTCAAACCAAACTCAGCTCACTAAGGTGGCATACTAACTGAGCCACTAACTAGAGTACGTAAAGATAGCTATCATCTAGCTATTATTCATGGGCAATGTACCGCCCGCATCTGCAGCTAACAAGTCGGTGACATAAATGCACAACGGTCATCCTGGCATATCACAAGTGGAGCTCGATATCTCAACACTCCCCCTCGAGCTCAATCCCAATTCCTGCATATACCAAGTAGGTCTCTGAACTTGCGTAGCTTCTTTGCACCCAATGCCTTTGTGAATACGTCAGCTACCTGATCCTCTGTGCTGACATAAATCAAATCAATAAAACCTACTAGAACCTTCTCCCGCACATAGTGATAATGCACCTCAATGTGCTTTGTTTTAGCATGATAGACAAGGTTATTTGCCAAGTGTATACTGCTCATGTTGTCACAATAAATGACAACTGGCCCATCTGTAGACTGATGCATATCATAAAGTAGCTTACGCAACCAAGCTACCTCACATGCAGCCATTGTTGCACCCCTGTACTCATCCTCTGTGCTCAACAAGGCAACTGTAGGCTGTTTCTTGCTACTCCAAGTGACTGCAGCACTCCCAAAAGAGAACACATATCCACTGGTAGATCGTTTATCAGAAATACTACCAGCCCAATCAGCATCAGTGTATCCATGCAACTGTATTTGAACCCTAGTCTCATAAAATAGTCCACACTGCAATGTGGATTTCACATACCTCAGTATGCGTCTAGCCACATCCAAATGCGGTTTCCTTGGGGCCTGTATAAACTGACTTACCAATCCAACAGCATAGCTTAAATCTGGCCTGGTAATAGTCATATAAATCAAACTTCCTACTATGCATTTGTACATAGTAGGGTCTTCTATAAGCTCACCTGCATCTATGTTCAACTTCACATTCTGCTCCAAAGGAAGTGAAATAGGCTTACAGCCTGTCATCCCATATTTGGACAGCATGTCCAATCCATATTGCATCTCCAAGAGCCATATCCCACTTGTGGATCTAATCACCTCAATGCCCAAGAAGTAACGTAGCTCTCCCAAATCCTTCATCTCAAACTTATGCTTCAATAGCATTTTCACATGAAGGATATCTTCATCACTATCACTTGTGATGATCAAATCAACAACATAAATGACAAGCAGCCATTAGAAAAAAAGGGAGCTCATTTTGGGGCCTTTTAGAAGAGAGAGAAAATAGGCTCTCAACCAATCAGGAGTGGGCCAACGTAACGTTGGAATTTCAACAAAAGAAGATGAAAATAAGAAAAAGAAATAGTACTATATGTTCGTAGAAGCATGTCACATTAAGGAGGTGATCTAATTTGAATCTTTAAAAATTTTATTTTATGTGCAGAATTTGGTGATTTTGACACCACAGACGCTTCCGAAACGGCCCAAAACCCCAAGAATGGCACTGGAAACGCTGGAATCGGACATCTAGAGGCCCGGAAACGGCCAGAAAAGGCCGAAAAGTGAGATTTGCAGAAAAACCCGATTTGGTACCTTTCAAGATTAAGACGCGAACCCACTAGATCAGCCAAAACCATTTGCTCATCCCACTGAAAGCCACTGTTGGTTTGCTTTCTCGAGAACATCGTTGAGCACTCTCTGCCGGTTCTTGTGAAGCTTTCGTTTATTCGGGATTTGGCCCAAATTGTTTGGCAGATTCCCATGCATTACGCACCCGTTCGCCACTTTGTTTTTAACTGTTCCATGAAGGGACGAAAACAACGTTCGACTTGCATGTGTTAAGCATATCGCTAGCGTTCATTCTGAGCCAGGATCAAACTCGGTTTTTCTTAATTTTGAAAGGTACCAAATCGCGTTTTTCTGCAAATCTCACTTTTCGACCTTTTTTGGCCGTTTTCGGGCCTCCGGATGTCCGATTCCAGTGTTTCCAGTGCCTTTCTTGGGGTTTTGGGCCGTTCCGGACGCGTCTGTGGTGTCAGAATCACCAAATTTTGCACAGAAAAGTGTTGCTCTTATATGAACATTAAATGTAAAGCATGTGAAAGAATATATTTATTCCTTTTCACACTGACATTTCTCATGCAAGTATCCATATTTTCTTGCTTTTGTAGAGAGAGAAAAGAGAAAATAGTGAATTTCTTACATGGCCCCAAAATGAGCTCCCTTTTTTCCTAATGATAATACCTTTCTCTGTTTTTCTCACATAAAGTGAGAAATTTGTCGTGGAAATCCAAAAGCCAATAGTGACAAGATACTGTCCTATCTTGTCAAACCATGCTCTGGGTGCTTGCTTCAAGCCATACAAGGCTTTCTTCAACGTGCAAACAAACTCAGGATGTGAATAGCATGCACATAACGTGGTGGCTGCTCCATATAGACCTCTTCTTGCAAATCACCATGCAAGAAGGCATTCTTTACATCCATCTGATGTAAAGACCATCCCTTTGATGCAACCATAGCAATGACTTCTCTTGCAGTTGCCATCCTTGCAACCGGACTGAATGTTTCTTCATAATCAGTGCCATATGTCTGTGCATACCCCTTGACAACTAATCTTGCCTTGTATCTGCTCACAGAACCATCTGCATTGTGCCTCACCTTATAAACCCACTTGCAGCCAATTGCATTCTTGTCTTTAGCCAAAGGCACCAATTCCCATGTAGCATTTGCTTCCAAGGCATCCATTTCTTCATCCATGGCTTTCTCCCATTTTTCTTTTCCCATGGCTTGTTCAAAAGAAGTGGGTTCTGGTTCTTGTATCACTTTGACCATATAGCAATAGTGAATGGTTGTAAATCCATCATATTTCAGCCTATCCACACAATACTTAACTCTGGTAGACCTATGCAAAATAGGCTCACTACTAGGTGCTCTCAAAACATCTCTTATCTTCGTTACTGCAGGTGTAACAACAAGGAATACCCAACTCATTATCAAGGCTCTATTCTGAGCCACTGGATTCACCATCCACATAAGAGTGACCTGCATTCACATCAACCATGGGCTGATCTACTTTCTCTTTCCCTTTCGTGATACTTGCATACCACTATCTGCATTGCTTTGAGGAGATTATCCTGAATCTCTCAATCTGCCTGTCCATGGTGAAGTATGTGAACCACTGCTAGAGGACACTACAGGTCCACTAATATTTTGTGATTGCTGCTGTGAATTATGTGCAGCATTACCATTTTGTGCATCTACATCATCAATCACATTTACTGGTTTATACCAGCTGCTCATCTTATAAAAAACATCTCTACTCACTGTAAACTTATGAGTAGAAGGGTTATAGCATCTATACCCTTTCTACTGTAGAGAATAACCAATAAAGATGCACTCCTTAGCTTTTGGATCCAACTTGGATCGAGCTTGGATCTCAACTCATCTGGCACATGAACATAGGAAATGCAACCAAAAACTTTCAAATGAGAAATATTTGGTTTCCTACCAGTATACCTCTCCTCTGGCGTCATGCCATGTATTGCTATAGTGGGAGTCCTGTTCATTATGTAGAATGATGTAGCAACTGCTTCAGCCCAATAATAATCTGGCAGGCCTTTTTGGTTGAGCATGGCATGAGATACCTCTCCAATACATGCCTGTTTTTCCTTTCTGCAAGTCCATTTTGCTATGGGGTATGACTGCATGAATATTGCTGCTTTATGCCATGCTCCTGCAGGAACCTTGCAAACTCATTTGAGAGGTACTCTCCCCCTCCATCTGACCTTAGGCATTTTATTTGCAGGCCTGTTTCTTTTTCAACCATAGCTTCAAAAGCTTTGAAATGCCCAAACACTTCACTTTTCTTTTTCATAAAATACACCCAAACTTTTCTATTGTAGTCATCAATAAAAGTGACAAAATAATGATAGCCTCCAATAGACACAGCTTTAGTAGTCCACACATCAGAGTGGATTAATTCCAATGGCCTCTTACTCTCTTGAACATGTCTAGGAAATGGTTTCTTTGCCTGTTTTCCAAATTGACAGGCTTCACATACCTTATGCATTTCTACAACCTTGAACTTAGGCAATCTTGCAACAATATTTTGGGCCTGCATTAATTTAAGTCATTGTACATTAACATGACCAATGCGTTTATGCCAGATATCAATATCTACAAATACACCGGTGCCATGTGCAAACATTGTTGCACTCAATTCAGGCATGTCTGCATCCAACGTAAACATCCTGCCCTCCTTCTTCCCTTTTGCTTTCAAGCGACCTTTATTTTTCATATCCTCAACAAAGCATCCATGAGGATCAAATCTAACCTGCAAGCCCTGCTCAAGCATTTGACCAACAGAAACTAGGTTCTTGGTGATACTTGGGACATGAAATACATCAGACATGTATTTCCTTTTCCCATCCTTCATAGACAAAGAAATTTTACCAATCTGCACAATAGGATGTGCACTATCATCACCAGTCTCCACAAATCCTGGTCTTTCCATTCTCCTTGCATCCTGCATCCATTTTGCATGACCTGTCATGTGGTTTGGCGCACCTGAGTCAACATACCACACATCATTGCTTTCTTCTGCACTTGTCACAAAATTGGTCATGTGCTGCACCATAAACAAATGCTCATTTCTTTCATCACCCTGTCTACTAGAGGATGCATAACTGCCTTGTCATCACCCTGTGTACTAGAGGATGCATAACTGCCTCGCTACAATTTTCCATTCATGATGTCATTCTACTTTTTATAGCAGTCTTTAGCCCTATGACCCATTTTACCACAGTAGTAGCATTCAACATTGTCGTTTGCATTTTGGCCTCTCTGCCATCCACCATGACCTCTTTGGCTCCCCCTGCCTCTAAGGTTACCATGTCCTCCTCCATAGGACTGGTTTTCTTAAGTTTGCTACATATTTTGATTTCTGCCATGGCCTCTAGATCGGCCTGCTCTACCTCTACCTCTACCTCTTTCAGCATTTGAGTAGAAGACAGCTTCTTTTGAAGTTCCTCCTGAAGAAGATGCACCACCATTTCACTGCTCTTCAGAAATTAGAAGAGCAATCAACTCCCCAAAATCAGGAAGATTCTCATGGACGGCAATGGATGTCCAGAACTGTGCATAATCCTTTCCTAGACCATTCAAGGTCACAGAAACTAAATCATCATCTTCCACTGGTGACCCAATGGAAGCAAGTGCATGTGCAATCTTCTTCACCTTCATGTGGTAGTCATTAATGCTCATATTTTCTCTCTGCATATTATGCAACTCCTGCTTGAGTTGCATTTTCCTGGCTTGCGTATTTGCGCTATACATTTTTGTTAAAGTATCTGTGAAAGAGAATCAGACGCCATTACAGAACACTGCAAAAATGTTCTGTCAGTGCAAAAATCACTTCTTCTGCCTCACAAGGTCAAATCTGCAAAATTGATGAAAGTGGTATTTGACCACACAGTCACTTCCTAGTGACAATTTTTAGTTAGCTGAGTTTGGTTTGAGACCCACATATAGGGTTCATCTATTCCTTTTGTACTAAGAGAGAGTTCTTTTTGGCTTTCACAACTAAGAAGAGGAAAATTGTTTTCAGCCTCCACCTTTGTGTGTATTCCCCCATTGTGTATGTGAGAAAGCTGCAAGTGAGACTCCTTACTTCTCTCCCACTCTCTTCACATGGTATCAGAGCTCAATTTGTGGTAAGGAGCTCAAGGAAGCAAACCAAGTTCGCGGTGTCTTGGTAAGAGGATCAGTGTTGCTTTCCTTTTACGAGTTTGGGAGCAAATCTCTGCAGGTAGCACAGCTGGAAAGTGCAAGAGTGCACTGTCTCATATTAGGACGGCCTTCGCGGTGCGGCGAGAGGGCAGCATATGCTGCGGATCGGGGGCTCGTTTTGATTCGAGACCATTTTGGGGCCCGTTTTGGTGGCGGAAGTTTTCCGCAGGCACTCCGAAAGGTGTCCTATTTTACCTATACGACCACTGTTCTGCAAGTTGGTGAAAAGTTGCCACAGAAATTGCATCGTATGCCTATGCGGAGAGATATTGGGAGTGACAGAATCATTCTTATTGCCTGTTGATGTGGCATACTAACTGATCCACTAACTAGAGTACGTAAATATAGCTGTCATCCAGCTATTATTCATGGGCGATGTACCAACCGCATCTGCAGCGTGACATAAATGCACAACGGTCACCCTGGCATATCACAAGTGGAGCTCGATATCTCAACACTTACTATTCTATTTGGGTAATGAAAACTTTTAGCTAGCCAATTTTGATTGAATTTTTTCAAAAGCTCATGACAAGGTTTCATGGAATCACATAAGTCTTTGTATTTGTCTATGTAACTATATCCATACATAGATCTACAACCTTCCCTAGTTCCCTATTTCTATAGTTTCATGTGCCACCTAAAGGGATTGCTAGCCACATGATCTACCCTCTCCTTGCATCAACCTCTCGCACCATATGATTTGAAAATGATGTGTAAGTGAATGTGTGGTTCAAATCATCCTATTTGTTTGATTGATTACACTTAGTCAAGTACTCCTTGATGAGGTAGGATGTCATTGGGATCATCCTATGCACCTAACGGTAGATGTGGCTATCAGTGCTATGTTGCAAATGCAACACATGCACTCTTGCATGCTCCAAGTTGCTCCACTCTTTAACAGAAGATGAACACACGAGTTATTTAATGGTGTTATTGACAAAGTTGTATAGTTAGTGGTGGTCATGTACATGGTGATAATATATGCTAAGAGAACAACCATTTTGGCAAATACACTAGAAGGACAAGTTTAGTAGAGCTATGTTCTCTGAAGTTGAACACTTCATTTGCAATTTATTACACATTGAGTTTCCCATCAATATATTTAAATTTCCATGGCTTGGTAATAGCCCTTTAAGGTACTAGCTTCTATATGAATTTCAATCACCTATTGCTTGGTTCTCTTACAACCTACACATCGATCGATCGCTCACATGATGGTTGTAGACTACATGCGATGAATTTCTATATGATCGATTGCATGATGGTTGTAGACTACATCTTCTAAGTATAGAGTCTAAAACCTCACCCTTTGAAAAATAATATAAAAACTACATTAAACTCTTGTTTTCTCTTTGTTTTAATATATGATTTTTAAAAACAAACTATATATGTTTTTACAATTAAATGAAAACTTTCCTAATTTGCAAAATAATATAAAAACTACTTTAATCTCTCCTTTCAAATAAAAAAATAGATGATTTTAAAATACAAAATATATGCATTTTGACATTTAATTTAAAACTTCACTAACTTGAAAAAAAATATAAAAACTACTTTAAACTCTTATTTTCTTTTTTTTTTATAGATGATTTTTAAAAACAAAATTGAAAAGTTTTTATACTTAAATAAAATTTTCACTAATTTAAAAAATAACATAAAAACTACTTTAATCTCTTTTTTTTTTAATAGATGATTTTAAAAAACAAAATATATACATTTTGACATTTAAATAAAAACCTCACTAATTTGAAAAAGAATATAAAAACTACTTTAAACTCTAGTTTTCTTCTTTTTTTATAGATGATTTTTAAAAATAAAATTTAAATGTTTTTATATTTAAATAAGAAATTCACTAATTTGAAAAATAACATAAAAACTACTTTAATCTTTTTTCTTTTAAAAGATGATTTTAAAATACAAAATATATACATTTTGACATTTAATTTAAAACTTCATTAACTTAAAAAATAAGATAAAAACTACTTTAAACTCTTATTTTCTTTTTTTTTATACATGATTTTTAAAAACAAAATTTAAACGTTTTTATATTTAATTAAAAACGTCACTAATTTAAAAAATAACATAAAAACTAATTTAACCTCTCTTTTTTTAATAGATGATTTTAAAAAACAAAATATATACGTTTTGACATTTAAATAAAAACTTCACTAACTTGAAAAATAATATAAAAGCTACTTTAAACTCTTGTTTTCTTTTTTTTTAATAGATGATTTTTAAAAACAAAATTTAAACGTTTTTATATTTAAATAAAAAATTCACTAATTCAAAAAATAATATAAAAACTAATTTAATCTCTTTTTTTCTTTATAGATGATTTTAAGAAACAAAATATATACGTTTTGACATTTTAAATAAAAACTTCACTAATTTGAAAAATAATATAAAAACTACTTTAAACTCTTGTTTTCTTTTTTTTTAAAGATGATTTTTAAAAACAAAATTTAAACGTTATAATATTTAAATAAAAACTTCGTTAATTTAAAAAATAACATAAAAACTACTTTAATCTTTTTTTTTAATAGATGATTTTTAAAAACAAAACATATACGTTTTGACATTTAAATAAAAGCTTCAATAATTAAAAAAATTTGAAATGCATTTTAAATTTTCAAATATTTTATAATTAAATTACATTTTCGTAGAAACTAAAATTTAAATAAATTTTCGCAAAAAAAAAATGCTACACTTCAAAAAACCTTCTTTGGAATCTCCCGCTCCATCCATCTCCGTCACTTCGTCGTTCTCCGTTGTTCTCCATTGATCTCCGTCCGTCGTTCTCCATCACTCCAGCAATTCCATTGATTTCGATGAGGAGGAGCTTGATCGAGGTTTGAACAATGAGGGGCTCGATCGAGGTCCCTCTTTTTATATAGGAAAATTTAGGGTTTCAAAATACCACGATTGTAGTATTTCACACGAACATATCATGCCATGCATTGCCATGTCTATACATGCATACGTGGCTGTCCACGTGCATTACCATGATCATGGTATTTGTGCCACGTATAATCCTGGATGTTTCTCCATGTAAGGAAATTGTTCCATGTCAAGTCCAACCATTGGCCATGTAGGATGCCACATACCTCGATCATGGTATTTGACATGCCTCCATGTCATCGGTCCACCATACCACGATTGAGGTATGTGGACTTGCCATGATACCTCGATCGTGGTATGTCAACTGCCAGCACACTGCGTTGAATACCATGTCGGATGCCACATACCTCGATCGTGGTATTTGACACGCCTCCATGTCATTGGTCCAGCATACCACGATCGAGGTATGTGGACTTGCCATGATACCTCGATCGAGGTATAGTTGTGGTGCCACGACACCATGATCGAATTAAAATGCAAGACCCCGATCGAGGTATTAGCTCGGTTTGAATGTCCACGTGTGCCAATTTCATTGGACACAATACCTCGATTGAGGTATTGCATACCGAAGCAAAACCTTTGTATTTTCACTCCAGGGAGTGTCACACTCCCCCGCGGGTGTCCGAAAGGGACACCCTTAGATTGCTACCTCCCATAGACCCATTTAGTACATCAATATGCTGAGCGGTTTGTGGGGAATCCAAGCCCTATACATCTGTTAGCCAATACCACAAATGAACAACTAGATCTACCTTTGGGACGTATTTGTTTCTTGGCTAACCAAGAACCCTTTCAAGCCTATATAAGCCCCTTTTTCTTGCTCTTACTACTGGTGGGCTCTACCCTAGTTTCCTTGATCATAAATCAGGTATAAATAAACCAAACCATATGCCCCAGTAGAGCTTATGTGCAGCCTATGGGTAGCATTGTAACAGTCCCCATAGAACTTATGTGCAAGCTGTGGGTAGCACCATAATAGTCCCCACATGGACAAAGAAGATTGAAGGGTGGATCAAAGAACAAGTTGTCCACAAGGTTTCTATTTTAGGTGTAGTCTCTTAGGGGGTCGGAAAGCTCAAAAAGTGCTCAATCAGGAGCACTAAAATATTTCAAATCTAGGGCCTCTATTAAGAGACAATCGGCTTGCATATTTAGTATATGCAAGGTTCCATCCATCCCAAAGGTCAAGATGATTCTTCGCTTGCAATCAAAGACTGTGGAGCACACTTTGAGGAGTTCCACTAAATCCCAAATGGCATGTGCTCGCATATTCAATCTCTAGTTGTAAGTTCACATGGTACTTGTTGGATATGTCCTCGAATGGTGCCATGCGTACTCAAGAAGAGGTATTAGTGTAGCATGTTGAAATGTAGGGGAGAGTAGGTAGAGGAGACTTTGTTACATCTTTGGCAAAAACCATCTCCTTCTCATATTATCAGTGCTCGTTTGGATGTCTAGACTCCTTTGTGCATAATGAGCCATAAGAGGGAATCCTCTTTCTCTGGAAGTTCCGTGTCCCACATTCTTTCGAATCTTTTAGACCACACTCTTTCTGAATCTGCTCTCAACCACTTCCGTTTAAGTTGAGCTAATAGCTCTTCCTGTCCTTCGACAAAGATGGGGACTGGGAAGAGTTCTGTCTGTCCTACCCACCTAAATTCTTTGGTAGATGGAGGAGCCCTTCCACCCATCTAGGCAATCGATTCTCTGTCCCAAAGAGTCTGTCTCATGGCTAGCATCTCTAGGTCGAATCTATTTAGTTTATATGTAACTTTTAACCTGTCATTTTCTATCCACTTCCTTTGCTCTGTATCCCACATATCTCCCCAGACCCAAATCCCTTTCTTATTGAGCTGCAAGGAATTTTTGATTTCATTGTCCCTGAGCGGAGTGGCTACACAACTGGTTGAAAACCAAATTGAATCATTGGCCGCAAAAGTGTCCGTTTTCCTAGAGAAGCCTTTCCAGATCACATATGGTCTCAGTGACTCCCAGGCTGACCACATACCTTTCCAAAGGTCTGAGCCCTTTGATGTGCAGGCTTTTTTTCCATACAGGGCAGACCCAGCCTGAAGGTGCTTCCAGTGTTTACACTAGATAATCTTTACCTTACTTATATTTCTAAGGATTAGGTAAGCCCAAATCGTATCCGGGTCTGCACTGCCTTTATGATCCATTGCGCCATGAATCTTGCTGTAGACTTTTTTGTGTGCGTGTGTGTGTGTGTGTGTGTGTGGGTATATGCAATATCAAACTATTGTTTACATCAACATTTGCAAAAAAAAGTGTTGCAACTGCTACAGAAACAGGGTGAGTTGTTGAAGTCATTTGCCTTCCAACTACTACTTTTAGTGTGTCTCTTAAGTGAGAGTCTCGTAGGTGATTGCATATAGGTGTGACCTTAGACTTAAGATTTTAAGATTGGTAATATGCAAGCATTGTTGATCCCTTTGGTTTCCTATCTCATTGCGATCCAATATGCCTAGTGCATGTTCTACATACGATTCCTACATGCAGCATGCGAGTTCTACATGCAACTCCTATATGCAACATGCGAGTTCTACATGCAACAACTCCTACATGCAACATGCAACTCCTACATGCAACTTGCAACTCCTACATGCAACTTCTATATGCAAGTTCTACATGTAGAGAGAGAATGTCTTACAATTCCTACATGCAAAGAGAGAAGCTCTCCAACTTGTATAAATACCCTATAATGGAATGAAGCCCACACTCTTTGGGGCATTGTGTTGACTTCTACTTTGGTATTCCAAGCAATTGTCTCAAGTGTCCATGCTTCCTTCCACTCCATGTCCAAAAGCATGTCCTAACCTTGCAACGCCTCCTCCCCTCTTCTCCAACCTTGCAACCCATCCTCTCCCTCTCCTCCTCCCTCCTCCCCCTCCCTTCTCCTCCTCCCTCCTTTTCCTCCTCCTCCTCCTCCTCCCTCCTTCTCCTCCTCCCTTCTCCTCCTCCTCCTCCTCCTCCTCCTCCTCCTCCTCCTTCTCCCTCCTCCTTCCTTCTCCTCCTCCTCCTCCTCCTCCTCCTCCCTCCTCTCTCTTCTTTCCCCCATGCTCTTACACCTTCTTCCTCTCCCACTCCTATGCTCCCCCTAAACCCTTTGTTCCTCAACCCTTAACCTCCATGATCTACGAGGGAGACGAGTTCTCCACCATGTACTCTACCTTGAACCTTGGATCCTCCTTCTAACCCTAGAACCTCTTTTAAACTCTGGAACCTCTCTCTAAACCTTGGAACCTCCTAAACCCTGGACCTCCTTCTAAACCTTGGAACCTCCTTCTAAACCTTGAACTTCCCATAACCCTTAAACTCATCCTAAACCCCTCAACCCCCAATGAAGGCGAAAGCCTTCATTACCTCAACCATGATGATACACGTTCCTTTTACACATGGATGCACTATGTTTGCTTACCACACTTAAGCCTACGTCTCTCACCAGAATTTGACTTGAGGTCCTAAGCTACACGTATACTACAAACGACAACACTGATATATATGTAGGTGACAAAAAGCCTCGAAATTTTGCATACTGAGAATACCCTGCTCTTCCTGCGGAAGCTGTGGGAAAGAACCAACATTTGGCACCACTGTCGGGGAGACTACATCTCAAATAACGAGTAAACATATGCAGGTATGTGTAAAAAACAAACTACTTCGAACTTTCACGAACATATCACTCAAGAGCTAGGAAAGCGAAAATTTTTCCAACTCAAGTTTTTTATTAAAAAAATCCTAGCTAAAACTCTTCGTTCCTGGTTTAGGAAAATGCATATTTGCTGGAAAAATAGTACCTTAAGGAATAAATCAGACCATGTGATGGTTGTCAAAGTGTAGAGCTTGAAATTTTAAACATTTCTCCTTTTTACAGAAGCACATTTTGACACAACCACCAAAAGTTATGGGCAATCAATGATTAGAGGTTCTAAATGCCATAACCCAAAAGAAAACTTGAAACCACCTCCCTAGTCAAACGTGGACAAATTCAAAGCTGCACATGTATTTGACCTACTCAAGCGTGGACAAATTCAAAGGTGCACATATGTTTGACTAAATCCACAGCTCCCCCTCCTTCCCTATAAAAGTGCACCCATCCCTCTCATACTTTTTCTTTCACATCTTGCCTCCATCCTCTTCCCCATTCCGATCCCTATACAAGACACTCCTCCCTCTCCATCAACCACCACCCTACTCCCATCCTCACACAGTGAGTTACTTCGAGCCCATCTCATAGTGATAACCTAGCCATCTACCCACCGTCCATTTGTCCTCAACAATCCCGTTACATTGAGAAAGACTTGGAGAGCGTTTAGGTGACCATCTCTTCCTCCCTTTGGATTTCCGTCAAAGTTTTCCGTCTGTCAAGTTTTTTCCCCCTCCCCCTCCACCATTTCCCCCTCCACCACCACCACCACCCCTCCCCCTCCACCACTACCCCCCTTTACCCCCCCCTTCCATCTCCACCACCCCCCTTCCCCCCCCTCCTCCATCTCCACCACCCCCCTTTCCCCTCCTCCCCCCCCTCTCCTCCATCTCCACCACTCGCTTTCCCCTCCCCCCCCATCTCCACCCCCCCTTCCATCTCCACCACCCCCCCTTCCCCCCCCCTCTCTCTCTCTCTTGACCCCCTCTCTCCTTGGTGGGCCGTTTGTCACCCCTAACCTAACTAAGGCCTAAGGCCTCTATACTATATATAAGGTCTTATAAGCCCTTACTCCAAATGCCAGATGCAGTGCCCGCTTACATTGCCCGCTTACATGCCCGCTTACATGGCAGTACAACGTCCGCCATAATAGTGACGATGCACCAGGGGCAGCCCGCCCTAGGTAGAACCGCCCAAACGGGCGGCGACACCCGCCCCTCCCCTCCAATACCTCCTCCGCCTGCGACCTCTTCCCCCTGCCTCCTCCATACTACCTCCCCTCCATCCTCATTCTTGTCCACTCCATCCTCCCCTCCTTTGTTCGATTCTCAGACGGCCACCCTGCCACCGCACGCACCGCCCCCACCCCCCGAAAAAAAAATTTAATTTAAAAAAAAAACCCCTAACCTAACCTACCATCTAACTGACTATAGTTAGGTTAGTATTAACCTAAGCTAGTTTAACTTAGGTTAGATTAAAATTTACTTAGGTTAGTTAGGTTAACTCTAGGTTAGTTACCAACAACGAGGATAGCTTAACTAACCTTCAGTTAGTAGATTAACTCTAGTTAGTGGAAGTAGTTAAGTTAGTTAAAGTAACTGTCTAGTTATAGTAACTAGGTAATTAGGGTTATAGGTTAGTTAGACTAACTGGAATTAACTTGGTTCAAACCCCTCAGTTGGACCTAAAGTCCATTCACACCAACCTTAAGACCAAGGCCCCCCCCTTGCCCCCCAAAAGGCCAATTTTACCCCTACTTCAACACTTTGTATCGCACTCGTTTGGGACCCAAACTGGACCCGGTTTGAACCAAAATTTCACATACAAAACACCACGCTATGGGGCATTTTTTCAGCCCATTACACACCATTTTGGCATCCCTAGCACTCGCTCATTTGTGCCCCTATGTGGGCCTCGTTTCGCACTTATTCGCTCGTATCTTTACGTCATGACCTCCGATTGACGATCTGTCTACACCGGCACATTTCGCTACACACGAACATTATTAACATGATGGTCCCTACAACACTAACACCACTCTAACCTTCCAAACAAAACTACATCAACACTCGCACTTGCGGAAGAGATACCCTTTGTAACTCACACCCAATCTGCATGTAGCTACGCTTGAGCCAATGCCTTTGACTCTAATGCTTGCCAAATTTGCAAACAACTCTGCTACAACGACCGCCTTTGACAATACTCTACCCTGATTCCCCCCTTGAAATTCAATAAATCCATTTAACTCCTCCATGCCACAACATGGCTAGACGCCATCGCGAGGATGATGGGGATATCGACCTTGATGCAGAGGCTGATAATTTCTTTAATCACAGAAATAATAACAATCAAGGCAGGCGCCCCTTGGGAAAACTCGAACTTCCCAAATATAATGGTACGAGAGATCCAGCCCGTTTCTTCCAACATTTTGATGTCACATGCCGAGCAGGTGGAGATCAATCCCATGAAACCAAGGTGGCCTAGTTTCCCATGGCCTTAATTGATGAAGTGTTTGAATGGTACCTAGACCTTCTAGTGGAAGAGTGAGCCACATGGGACCTACTTCAAACAAAATTCAAAATGTGCTTTCAAACGGAGAGGTTACAAGATGATCCTACTCTCCAACTAAGCAAGATCGAACAAGGCCATCGAGAAGATGTATGCACGTATCTGGGCAAGATGAAAAGATTAATCGCCAAACGTGACCCACGCCCCGATGCAAAGTACCTCACGACCTGGATATGAAAAATATTAGCAGCTATGAAATGTTCAGTGCTGCTCATGCAGCAGCCATTGAAATCGAGGATGGCATGATAGACTCTGACACTAGTAGTGATGATGCCAGATCCAGTGCATGAGATAAGCACTCTAAAAAGGGAAAATCCAAGTCCATTGCTGAAACATCAAATGAAGATCGCCTAGAGGCCATGGCCATGAAGCTAAAAGAAGACATGATGCAGGCCATGGAACAAAAACTTCACTTGTCTCAGCCGCCAACTTAGACATATCCACGGCAAGAAAATGTGTGGTGTCCACATTGCATGGCCAACAATCATATAGCAAATGAGTGCCCGGTCCTAAGAGCCAGGATCACTGCACAAGCAAATACACCACCAAGGTAGTGGTACCATATCTACGTCGTCGGTGGCCATGATGAGAATAGTTGCATCTTCAACATGCGCAACAACCCGGCTCGACCTCAACAATACCAAGGGGCACCCATGCCAGTGTATAGGCAACCGGCACTTGCATAAGCGCCCTAGCTCCGAGGCTAAATCTTGTTCCTGTTCGGACACAAGTCCCATAATTACTCAGGAATCCCAATCCACGACCATATCCAAGAGCACCAAATCCAACCCCTCAGGCAGTTCTAATACATCAATTACAAGCCGAGGAAGTAGACTCGCCATTTGAGTATGAACCAGAGTACCCAGTATACTATGTAGAAGGCGCAGAGGGACTAATACCAGTCTATGCAATTCAAGTACGTCCCAACACATATTGAGCGCCAATCAAGTGCTACGGTTGTGGAGAAAATCACTGGATTACAGAGTGTCCTCATCGTGGTAGCCCTGCTACTCTCCAACCACTCTGCAGAGATTGTGGCATAGGACATGCCTGTATGGATTGTCCCATGAAAAATAAAGTCTTACAACAAACAGAGGTTAAGCCTGATGTCCCAATCGGGATCATTGGGGTGGACCATCATAGTCTGGGTCCCGGCAAGTGTAATATCACAACCTGTGAATGTAATTACACGCCAATAAAAAAAGGCCACCAAGGACCCTAACATTCCAATCCAACCACTCCTCCACCTCCGCCAAGCAATGAGCAGCCAAGCTCATCCACATCAGCTCTCAAGCCTCAAATAAAAGAAGCTCCATACCCAAATGCAAAAGTGGAGAAGCCTCGTTTTCAGACACTTCAACAATGGGTACAAAAGGAACAAGCTCAATTTGATGCTGAGAAACAAGCTCAATTTGACGCTGAGAAACAAGCTCAAGACCCAATCCATGACTTGGCCCCACAAAGTATTGATATTGTACTCGAACCTTTGTTCCAACAATAGACTCCACAACATAATCTACCGCCACATCAACTTGAAGTAGCCGCACTCTTTAGCATCAACACCTATTTCATTAATTTTGGACTTTTTGTGTTGTTTTTGGACGAAGCCCAAAAATCCTTCCCAAATGAAAACTTTACTTTGTGAAAATATCCTTCCCAAATCAAAATTTTACTTTCTGAAAATATTTTTCCCAAATCAAAAGTTCACTTTGTGGCACTATCATATTCACATAAAAATATGGTTTCTTCAATCTATACTTTTGCACCAACATGCAAAAATTTGAAATAATCCTATATTAGAAATTGTAGCTATATCTAAGTTATTTGTTAATTTAATTATTTTTAATATTTTTCCTTGACGTGATAAATTTGTAAATCCATGAAAGGAGACTTAAATATTTCATGAAAATAACATTGTCACTCGCAATATGCACAAAATTTTTAAAACTTTTAATAAATAGAAAAAAGACATGATGCCATAAGACCCAAGTTTTGTATTGAACCAAAGAGGTATAATAGCAATTATAGCTATTATTATATGATTACATTGAGAGACGTTGCTCTCAGCTAGAGTCTTTATATCCAAAATGATATAGATTGAACATATGTTTACAATTTAAATTGTTGCTCTTAAAGAGCCTCAATTCGTGCCATCTGCATAATTTGCAGACTCCCCATTGTCTTATTGCTCAATGTCACGACAGTCCCTTGCCAGGTGCCATCTGCATAATTTGACTCCCACTTCTCTTGCCAAGCCTTGCCCCTTGGGTGCATTGACTCCCCATTGTCTTATTGCTCAATGCGATAGTCCCTTGCCAGGTGCCATCTGCATTAACTCCCTATTGTCTTGCCACAAGCCTTGACCCTTGGGTGAGATCCAGTGCAAAATACAGGTGCCATCTGCATTAACTCCCACAAGTTGTCTTGCCAAGCCTTGCCCCTTGGGTGCATTGACTCCCCATTGTCTTATTGCTCAATGTGATAGTCCCTTGCCAGGTGCCATCTGCATTAACTCCCTATTGTCTTGGCAAGCAGGTACCCTTGGGTGACATCCAGTGCATATTTTGACTCATAGGAGGTGATGACTGTGATTATAATTGTCTTGGATTGGCTTCTTGCCTAGTACCCAAATAAAATCCTTCAATGGACTTCAATACAAAGCTTTAATCATGGACATTCTTCATTTGCGCTGTCTCCTTCTACTTCCTCCATGGCGAGCATCCTTAAAAATTCGTGTATATGCAAAATAGTTTGCTGTGGTATTTTTATTTTTCCTTCTACCTCATATCCCATGCGCTTCTTTGATTTCTTTGCCCTTGAATGCCAAGACACTATGATTGTCTCCGTCGAAACTTGAGAGACCGCTTCATCATTTGGTACCCACTCCTTCATTATACAATTAGTATACAATGTGTTGTTATCCATATTCTCCTTCCTGCCCTTTGGCTCATACCATACCGCTGTAAATGTTGTAGCTCTCCCTTGGTCATCTCTTTGCACATCAACTACTTTTGCAACCCAAAACTTTACATTCTCATATTCATCATCCGATGGCCGAACTACAACAAAACAATCGACCTCTATATCTACTTGTGGCATAAACTCTCTCTTCTTTGGTCCACAATATGGACGTGGGAGTAATGATACAAATTCATTTTCAAAGACTGGAGTTGGGCGCAAATCGTTATGAACATTTGGCCAAAACATATTGCATTCTTCCTTGACATCCTTTGAGCCTCGCATTCTTTCAAGGTCCTTTATTAAATTTCGTGTCTTGTTAATTACAGTGGTATTGTGTTCTCTCCAAGTAGGCTTCGAATCAGGATATCTCCGGAGCATTTCCTCTTTGTATGTAATAAATGCTTTTAATCCTTCTATTTCACAGTTAGACCTCTCATTGAATTCTTGTATAGGAGCCCATGTTGGATACCTTTCCTTGTTGGGAATTGAAGTTAAGAGACTGTAAGGTTCTTCAGGTTCCCATTTTGAATCATGAGAATACTGTTGCCATTGCATTACAGGTTTTTCATCTTTAAAAAAAAAACGAAAGTAGTGTGGATTGCTATGACCTGTCAATGCATCACCACCCGTTTGTATGAAAGGTAGAATGAAGCTCTTCCAATCATACATTCTTTCGAGCCTCTCACATACTGTACTTTCCTTACGTCCACCAACTTGCCAGCCACATCTTCTTACCAAGTCATCTATTGTCTCCACATCCTTGCATTTAAGCTCCCTTGAGACTGTGCTAAAAACCTGATCGATATCCTCATGTGTATGCCCAACATACAAAAATCCACATTCGACCTCATTGAAGATTCGTCGATGAGCAACTAGCATGGAGCAGAATGCAAACATGAGTACATTCTTATTTTCTCGCCAACAATTATCAGCTTGTATTCTCAAAGTCGGTGGTAGGCGACCTTTTTCTGCATGTACATTGCGAATTGCCTTCATAATAGATGTTACAACTTGATTGCTATCATGTAGATGCAAGGAATCAATCCATATATCTGCAAAGAACTTAATTCCATGCACTAACACTCCACATAGATGTGTCTTTAGAAAGTGCTTTCCTTGTAATTTAGGTGGAGTGGCAACAAAACGAGGCAATGTTGTTGTATTCTGATCCATGCCATCTACAATAAGGCACATGTAGTCATCGGGATGCGAAATACTCGGGGGGGTCAGTCATCATATGTAACCCTATCACGTGAGTTCAACAGAAGGATTTTTTTTATTTCTAAAATTTACAGAAATAAATATACATAAGGGACTATTTAAAATAGTTTTGGAAAAAATTTACAGATTTGTATAGAAAAGGGGTACATTTTATTAATGAAATTTTTTACAGATAAGGGACTTTAAATATAGGCCTTGAACGCACGTGATATAGAGGGTTTATACATAGTGACCCCCCCGAGTAGCTTGCTCCTTCCAAAATGCATATTTTTGTCTAGAATGTGGAATAAGGTCATGATGAGATTTTTGGTTTTTTTTTTATAATTCCCTTTGATTTGGACATGTTGCACTCTCAATCGCTTGCTTTAAATCATCACAGACATTGCACTTTGACATTTTTTGCCTCCTTGAGATTTTAACATATCCAAAGTTCTTCTTCCAAAGAGTATACAAAGTATGAGAAGAAGCTACGGCATCCCCTCTTTGCCTTTGCTTTTCTGCAATAGAGTCAAATACTTCGAGCTTTGTCAAGCCCATTGGAAGGTGCATTTCAGTGATCGCGTCACCGTTAGGGAGTTTGGTAGATATATGGGGTTGAGGTAAAGCATTTTCATGTATGAAGTCTTGCAAAATTGCTGCTGCCCTGACAGTTGAGATTCTTGATTTGGACCTTCCTCTATTACCGTGAATGCTAAATTTGTTGCCGCCCTTTGCCTTGGTGACTAAATCCCAATATGTACCATGGGATAATCCAGTAATATTGCGATATGCCTTATTGCAAATCCTTTTTCCATTTACGAGAGGTTTTATCTTTTGTCTTGAACTTAGCCTTTTATTGCCATTCTAAAGAAAGCAAGAGATACTTGTGAGAAGGTATTCATTTCTTTCGCTTCCTCTTCTTTGCCACGTGTCCTCTACATTCCCTAATGTCTGCAAGATCAATGAAGTGCATACATCTTCACTTGCAACATAGATATCCCAATGCATTTAACATGTTCTCCTCCTTCATTACTCTCTTCCTCTTTGGTTGCTTTTGTGGATCTGCCTGGATTTGCTTTCTCTTCATGCATATGTATGACCGTTTTCGTTCCTCGCGCACATTATTATCTGTATTTATGCACTTCTTCTCCTCACATTTGTTTGTAACCAAGCATCCATGATTGGTCGCTGCATCCTTGTCCATATCACAATCAAAGTTAAATATTGAATAATCCTCTGTTGATCTCATCCTCGTTTTTAACATACTCTTAGGACCATTCAATGAATTCAATATTCTACGAGAGTATTGAGAACCTTGAAACTCTTCCACTCCTGAGAGAACATCACTCATTGGGACATCTTGCATGGCTTTCACAAATCCACAAGCTTGATTGACACCAGGTTTGTTAATATGCATGAACTCATCCACACTTGATAAGACATCGCTATTGAAACCTTTGCCCTTCTCACTGTGCAAGAATTCATCCACCCCAGATAAGGCTTCGCTTCTAAAATCATTTTGTTTCTCGGAACCAATGAACTCATCCATATAAGATGTCACTTCTATAATTGAGTATATTGAAATCATCCACATTTGAAGTGATAGACCCTGGCACATGGGCACGCTTTTTAGGTCCTTTGATATTGTAGTATACCTTGTCTTTATCATTGAAAACCACGTGCCTCTTTCTCATGTTTAAAAATTGCATGCTCCATCTCATATTCTTGCCTACCTCATAGTAGGGATCACATAAGGATGTTATGTTATCAACCATACCATCATCAGTGACTTTTAGAATCCTCATATGTGCAAATGACCATTACTCCACTTGTTCAAATCCCAATACTTCACCTTCAGCTACAGTCTTATTTGCAAATGATCTCACTTGTAAAATGTCCCCTATAGTAAAATCCAAGGTGGTGCACTTTGTATTCTTGATAATGTCTGTTGCGTAAGTCTCATCTTTGTCCCATGCTATAAATGATTTGTTGGATGTATTGTAGGGCATAACATCTCCAAGTGTTTCCATATCTCCACATTTATACTTTAGCTCAACATGTGCGCTAAGAATCTTTGATACAATAACTGCCACCTTATCTTCGCCAAGTTTTCGAAAGTGGAAAACTGAATCGGGATCACTATCATGGATTGTAGCAAATGCAACTACTTCTCTTTTGCTACATAAAATCACATCCATCCCTGGAACAAAATCTATAGCCATCTCCTTTTGAGAGTCCTTCGCAAGCAAGCTGCAGTAGCAACAATTACATAAATATTAGTCTCTTTTTAATAATCTACTCATTTATTATAATTTTTAATTAGTACTTAATTTATTGGTGGGAGAAGTTATCCGATCAAGTACTCATCAGATGGACACGCCAAGTTATCCTTTGCATGGTCAATCGAGCATTAAATACTATTTTTGCTCTAGTGTCATGCACATCCGTAAAAAAACACGAGCTTGCTAGGTATGTTATCCAATCAAGCACTTATGGGATGGGTGTGCCACTTTGCATGTAAGTCAATTCCACCTATTTGAAGGTGTGTGCAAAGTATTGTGCCCATCGGATATGCTTTGCATTGTCGATCAAGCATAAAACACCGTTTCTGCCTTAGTGTCATGCACAACCATGAAAAAACACGGTCCTAAGTGTGTTAATCAAACAAGTACTTATTGGATGGAGGCTCCACTTTTCACGCAAGTCCGTTTCAACTAGGTTGAGATGCGTGGAAAGTATTATCACCATCGGATATGCTTTCAATGGTCGATTACGCATTATACAACGTTCTTCCCATAGTGATATGCACATCTGCAAAAAAACACGCCCTTAGGTATGTTATCTGACCAAGTACTTATCGGATGGGTGTGCCTCTTTGACAAAATTTCAATACCACCTAGGTTAAGGCGTAGAAAAGTATTGTTCCCATCGGATATGCTTTGCATGGTCGATTGAGCATTAAATACTCTTTTTGCTCTAGTGTCATGCACATCCGTAAAAAAAACACGCTGCTAGGTGTGTTATCCGATCAAGTACTTATGCGATGGGAATGCCACTTTGCATGTAAGTCAATTCCACCTGGTTGAAGGTGTGTGCAAAGTATTGTGCCCATCGGATATGCTTTGCATTGTGGATCAAGCATAAAACACCGTTTTTGCCTTAGTGTCATCCACAACCATATAAAAACACAGCCCTAGGTGTGTTATTCAAACAAGTACTTATCGGATGGGGGCTCCACTTTGCACGCAAGTCTGTTTCAACTACCTTGATGTGCGTGCAAAGTATTGTCACCATCCGATATGCTTTGCATGGTCGATCATGCATTATACACCATTTTTTTACCGAGTGATATGCACATCCGCAAAAAAACACGCCCTTAGGTGTGTTATCTGACCAAGTACTTATCGGATGGGTGTGCCTCTTTGAGAACATTCCAATACCACCTAGGTTGAGGCATACAAAAAGTGTTGTGCCCATCGGATATCCTTTGCATGATCGATCGAGCAATAAATACTATTTTTGCTCTAGTGTCATGCACATCCCACTACAAGGCATTGGCCATTTTTCGACGGAAATACCGACGCTTTTTACATTAAATTTTTTTTTTTTCACGGGCGCAAAGGTCGCTATAAAAGTCGCTAAAAGCATCGGAAAAGGAGCGTCGCTATAAATCGTCGCTATATAGCGACGCTGTTAATCGTCGCTATATAGCGACGATGCAAACGTTGCTATATAGCGACACTGTTAATCGTCACTATATAGCGACACTGGTAAACGTCACTATATAGCGACGATTAACAGAAGTAAAAAAAAAGGTTTAGTGGGGCTAAACAGGGCTTCCTTTTGGACCTGTTTAGCCCCACTAATCCTTTTTTTTTTTTGTAATTACAAAAGAAAGTTTTTTATAACAAAATTTCCCTTGCTTGCAGGGTGATACAAAATTGTTCTTGTGAAATGATGAGGGGAAAATGCATATACATATACAACAGTGTTTGTAACAAAATTACCCTGTGAAAGGGCGATACAAAATCGCTCAAACGAGCGGATATACAAAATGCTACTACCACTACTCATCCGAATCCGAATCATCTTCGTCTTGTTGGCCTGTTCCTTGGTCCTCGACACCTGCGTCTTCTCCCTCGTCCTCGGCACCTGCGTCCGATCCTTGCCCCTGTTGATCGCTCGCCTCCGATGACAGGACGCTTGAGCTTTGACCCTAAGAGTGAATCATATAAATCGAAAATTAGATTGGAACTTAAATTAAAAAGTGAGATTACAAGTAGGAGTAAACTTATACCGTGCGAGCAGCCAGCTCAGCCCAATCGACTGTCGCTCCCATTGCCTCTTGCTCAATTAACCATGGCTTTGTTCCTATCCGAAATGCGTGCCGCGTCTTTGCATCCATAGGAAGATGACCCATCGCAGCTTGCTGTGGATCCAATTTATGAGAGTTAGAGTTAGCTAAAGTGCATGTAATATGTAAGTAAAACAAATAGAACAATACATTAAATGGGAAGAAGTAGACTTACCACGGTTGCCTCGAACGCATACCGTCCGCCTGCACCAAAGTGCGAAGTACCTACGACGTCCAGCCGTCTCTTCGCAGCCCTCCTCTGACCCTCGAACATTTCGGGATGGTCCTTATGTTGCTTCTTGAAGTACTTCCAATCAGCTTTGTCTGCCCAGCTGGGTTTAGCCAACCCCTTTGTAATGGAAGTACGCAAGGTTGATCTACGATGCTTTAGGACCAAACCCATGCGCTCGAGCATATAATTGTCATTAAACTCCACATTTGGCGGATTAGGGTATCTTTGTTTTAACTCATCGATCACCGCCTGCTTCTTTTGGGCATCTTGATACCGCCAATTGGTATTTATGCCGCTCTTGAAGTGATGACTCATCAACCTCCTCATGGCGGCCATCACTGCTTTGCCCTTTTTATCTTCTATTATCTCTCCGGCAGATGTGATTTGATAGGAGAGATCCCCTGATGAGTAAGGGGGACTGACGGTAGCAGAGTCTAAAGGAGTGGAAGCTGCGCGACCGCTTCCGGATCGAGGAGTAGCAGTGGGAGTAGGAGAGGGAAAGGGACCTGACTGATACTGTGTCTCCAGACCAAGTGGAGACCTAAAGGAGCGTGAGTGTGCTGACTCGTCTACATCTCCTGAGTCAGCACAACATGAGCCGCCCGTCCTACTCTTCCTTCCCTTGCGGGAGGCATGCGCAAGTGATGATCTCGCGGTCGAAGGGGCGCGAGGGGATGGCTGGGCAGTACGTCCACCTGTCGGTGTAGGGGAAGGAATTGCGGAGGTCCTCTGAGAGAGCAGAGAGAAGAATCTCGCTGCCTCCTCATCGCTCATCTGCGCTACAAACTCGCCGGGAGTCCCGAAAAAGCCATGCGCGGCTAGCAAAGGAGTTCCCCGAGGGGTAGTCGCAGTGCTACGTGGAAGAGGGGTCGGACCAGGGGTAGTCGCAGTGCTAGGACCGAGAGGAGTCGGACCAGGGGTAGTCCTCGGGGTAGTCGCCTGAGAGGAATCAAAGTCCTCTGGAGCATATAGATCGTGAGCTCTCCTCATGTGAGGTTGTCCATACTCGTTGGATGAGCGACGTGATCCCATGTCTAACATAGACACAAACACGAAAACAGAAAACAAAAAAACAAACATAAGCATTCTCATAGGCATAGGCATAGGCAAGAAGAAAGAAGAGGGAAAGGAAAGAAGAGGGAAAGGAAAGAGGGAAAGGAAAGAGGGAAAGAAGATGGAAAGGAAAGAAAAGAGAATGAGAATGAGGAAATAGAGAATGAGAGAAGGGGGAAATAGAGAAGGGGAAAGAGATGAGGGAAAATAGAGAAGGAGAGAAGGGGGAAATGAGAGAAGGGGGAAATAGAGTGGGAAATAGAGAATGAGCTTATGCGGAAATAGAGAATGAGCTTATGCTTCTCTCATTCTCTATTTCCACATAAGCTCACGCATAAGCATGAGCTTATGCGGAAACTTAAGCATAAGCTCATGCTCATGCATGAGCATAAGCATGAGCTTATGCTTATGCTTATGCTTGAGCATAAGCATAAGCTCATGCGGAAAAAGAGAAGGAGCTTATGCGGAAATAGAGAATGAGCTTCCGCTATTTCCGCATAAGCTCATGCATAAGCTCATGCTCATGTATGAGCATAAGCATGAGCTTATGCGGATGCTTATGTATGAGCATAAGCATAAGCTCATGCTTATGTATGAGCATAAGCATAAGCTCATGCTTATGCTCATGCGAAAAAAGAGAAGGAGCTTATGCATAAAAAGAGAAGGAGCTTATGCGGAAATAGAGAATGAGAGAAGAATAAGCTTCTCTCATTCTCTATTTCCGCATAAGCTCATGCATAAGCATAGCTTATGCGGAAACTTAAGCATACGCTCGTGCTCATGCATGAGCATAAGCATGAGCTTATGCAGATGCTTATGTATGAGCATAAGCATAAGCTCATGCTTATACTCATGCGGAAAAAAGAGAAGGAGCTTATGCATAAAAAGAGAAGGAGGAGCTTATGCGGAAAAAGAGAAGGAGCTTATGCGGAAATAGAGAATGAGAGAAGCATAAGCTTCTCTCATTCTCTATTTTCGCATAAGCTCATGCATAAGCATAAGCTTATGCGTAAACTTAAGCATAAGCTCATGCTCATGCGGAAAAAGAGAAGGAGCTAATGCATAAAAAGAGAAGGAGCTTATGGGGAAATAGAGAATGAGAGAAGCATAAGCTTCTCTCATTCTCTATTTCCGCATAAGCATGTTAGCCCTCTCTACTCTGAAGACTAACTCGAAACGCACTACTACGACAGATTTACATGCGTAATCAAACTTCAGAACTGCGTATGAAAATTCATAGAGTAGAACAGTGATCGACAGAATCATTCATGATAAAACAATAAGATAGATGCAATAGAATATCTGTATTACACTTCTCCGAGCAGTACAACACCGTACTCTCTGATACATAACAATGTTCCTCTTCTGATCACACTGATCCTTGCTCCGATCCTCATCAATGAGCCCCCTGAATGATCGCTCTCTTCTCTTTTATCTAACCGGCACACATAACTCCTTCACGGTTGCTGTGACGGTTGCCGTGACGGTTGCCGTGCCTCGTCAGTTCTCCGCCTGGTCCTAGAACTTCCGTCTTTTCATATCTCACTATAAACTAGATACAACGTATTAATGATAATAATCTAAGGACTCCCCCCCTAGTTCCTCTTTGCTGTTGCTGCTTTTCCCCTTAACACTTGGCACTCCCGGTGAATCGGATTCCGGATCCACATCCGAACCCACCGGTTCTCCGCTACGGTTCATCCTCGACGTCGCCACCGTCATCGTCCGCCACCGCCGCTGCTGCCGCTGGAACTGCTGGAGCCGCCGGCGCCGGTACTTGTACTGCCGGAGCCCGTCTTCTTTGACCCTCCGCGAGCGACGGAGTTCCTGCTCGAAAACTCTTTCCGCCTCCGCCACTCCTGCTTCGTCCGGCATGTCTCCTGTGCCTTCCGGTAGACTCCCTTCGACTGGTTCTTTCGTGGAACTGGATGACTCCTGCGTAGCCGAGGGAATCTGATGCTGATATTGCTTTAAAACGGCAACCACATCGACCTCGAACAAGCTTACTAGCTCCGTATTCCTACTGAAGTAGTCATCCTCCTCTTCGACCCCCATTCCGTCCATCATATGGATACCTTCCGCCATCGTCGGTCGGAATGGTGTCCTCAGCCCTTGTTTGGTATGTACCGAGAGCTTCAGCTTCTTTTTTCCTTTCCGAATGGTGATGCGGTCTGATTGCCAGTCTTGTTTCACACGGGCCTGCCGCAACCACGGTCTTCCGAGCAATAACGGGTATGACCCGCTAATATCCTCCATCCGGAGAATCACCGCAGCGATTTCGAACTTCACGCCGCAAACCTCCATTTTCAATCCACGGAGCAATCCTAACGGCTGCACTCTCCGTTGGTCTGCCATCCGAACGGCGAAGGGTGCTGATTCCCATTTTGTGATACCCAATGGCACCAGCATTTGTTCGGACAGGATGTTGACCCCAGACCCTCCGTCCAGCAACACCCCTCCCACACGGCTGTTCTCCAGTGTTACGGAAATTACCGGGACCGCTTCGTCAAAAACAGGAGGCTGTACTTCCGCTTCAGGCTTTGCAGATCCGTCTGACGACACTTCCATTGTTACCGCTTCCATCTCTGACTCCATCGCCCTGACTGGTTCCGTCAATTGTTTGATGAGAGAACTCCGGAAATTGGGTACCAATGCTAACAATTGCTCCATTGTCATGTGTATTTGCTGTTTCCGCAAATCCTGCCATAAATCATATGGTTCAACACCCTCCTCGCCGGTCATCAGGCTGTCCTTCTGACTGGTAGGTAGACAAGTCGCTTCCGGCTGCTCTCCTTGCAGGCGCCTTGCCACCTTCGCACCATTCTCCATCACCGAGACTGCCTTGTCCGCGCTCGGCCTAGGTAACACCGTTGGGGTTTTCTGGACCCATTCACCGACCGTCGACCGCACCTTTTGTTGTGCCTGCCAGTCCAACGCCGTAGGTCTCCCCTTCTCTTGCGGGGCCTTGTATTCCCGCACCTTTTCCTGGGATCGTGTGACCACAAGCACATCTCCGCTCGCACTTCCTCCCACTTTGCCTTCAACAGGGACACCCGCCGGTACTTCCGGTACTTCTTCGGACGTCGGACTAGGCTCCTTCCTATCCTGTTGCTGACTGGCATCATCGCATTCGATAATCAGAACCGCATTCACTGCTGGTGTGGACTTGCCTTCTCCGGATCCCCGGATTGCTTCCTTTTCCGCCTTGTGGCGCTTGAATAATTCGCAATCTACCTTTCGATGTCCGGGTTGATTGCAATAAAAACATAGGAACGTCCGTTCCCCTGCTGGTTCATCTGCACCTGTTCCAGCCGTTCTCGGCCGCCAAGGTCTTCTCGCCGGTGCGGCTGGTACCGCGGCTGGTGCCGCAACTACCGCCGCCACCGCTGGTGTCGGGGCTATTCGTGCGTTATAGTGGCAGATCTCCGTGGTATGCGTCGCTGTTTGGCAAATCGCACACCACCGCTCATTCAAACCGCATTCCTCTGCTAAGTGTCCTGCATTCCGGCACCGATTACACCAAGTATCCTTGCGAACTTTTGAAGAGGACCCTATTCCACTATCCCGGCTTTTGGCTCCGGCAGCAGATCCTTCCGGAAATGACTTCCCTGCCGTTTTTCTAGCCTTCCGCCTCATGGAACGTTTGTCCTCCTCCTCATCCGACTGATCCGACTCCTCCTCATTATCGGTATCGGAGTCTCCCTCAGCCTCCTCATACTTCACTTTTCCTTTCCTTCCCTTGGAAGTAAACAGAACTTGTTCCGCCCTCACCGCTGCTTGGACGACTTCTTCCAATGAAAGAGCTTCCAGATCCAACGATGCCAGGGACCTTTTCAATCCTTTATTCAGCCCCTCCATGAAGTAAGCATTTTGGATGGGGACTGCCGGGGTAGTTGCTGCATCGAGGCGGCGGATCAACGACCGAAACCTGGCCGCATACGCCTCCACTTCTTGGTTCTTCTATTCCAGTTTCCCCAGTTTGGCCAGGACATGAACACGGGTCTTGTCCTCCCGAAACCGGAGCAAAAAAGCATCCCGCAGTAGATCAAACGTGGCGAAATGGGTAGCTCCATATTGCGCGATCCATACTGCCGCCTGCTTCTGCAGTGTCGGGATGAAAGTCGCCATCTTCATAAGATCTGTCGCCTGCACTGGTGGAGCCGTATTCACCATCCATGCCATCTCAAATGACAGTATATGTGCATCCGCATCCTCCTTATCCCGTCCCGAAAACTTGGGGTACTTCACCGTCATCCTGGGTACCAGTGGTGGAATAGCCGCGCTACTTACCGCCGGAACTCCACCCCCGCCTCCGCCTCCACCGCCTCCACCTCCCCTACTGGAATCTGGTGACGGACCTGGGGCTCCGCTTCCTGCAGGCACACCACCCCTCCGTCTCCTGGGACTCGGTGGTGGGGAATTCCGCAACGGTGACGCTTCGTCTTCCGGAGGAGTACTTGTTAAATCGAACGGGCTACTGCGTCCGGAGGATTCGCCTTCCTCTTGAACACCGGAAACGACTGGACCTTCCTCTCCTGGGATCAGCGGAGGTGTGTCAGAGCGGCTACTACTCTCACTATCCGTGAAGAAGCCGAAGAGAAGATCACGTTGAGCCACATATCTGTCATGCCGTTCCTCGCGGGTTGTACGTGCCGATACTGGAGTTGCAGGCTCCCGAGGCCGTTCCGGAGAGCGCGATGTTCCCCCTGGCTCACTCCCAGCGTCATTCATGCGCTAGTCCACGCACCGAGGAATCAGAGTATTACAGATGGGGAGCATCCAACCGCTCCGGGGTATCCACCGCGACGAACATGGAAATCTTCCATGGTCGCCAAAGTGTTAGCCCTCTCTACTCTGAAGACTAACTCGAAACGCACTACTGCGACAGATTTACATGCGTAATCGAACTTCAGAACTGCGTATGAAAATTCATAGAGTAGAACAGTGATCGACAGAATCATTCATGATAAAACAATAAGATAGATGCAATAGAATATCTGTATTACACTTCTCCGAGCAGTACAACACCGTACTCTCTGATACATAACAATGTTCCTCTTCTGATCACACTGATCCTTGCTCCGATCCTCATCAATGAGCCCCCTGAATGATCGCTCTCTTCTCTTTTATCTAACCGGCACACATAACTCCTTCACGGTTGCCGTGACGGTTGCCGTGCCTCGTCAGTTCTCCGCCTGGTCCTAGAACTTCCGTCTTTTCATATCTCACTATAAACTAGATACAACGTATTAATGATAATAATCTAAGGACTCCCCCCCTAGTTCCTCTTTGCTGTTGCTGCTTTTGCCCTTAACAAAGCATAAGCTTATGCGGAAACTTATATGCGGAAATAGAGAATGAGAGAAGCATAAGCTTCTCTCATTCTCTATTTACGCATAAGCTCATGCATAAGCATAAGATTATGCGGAAACTTAAGCATAAGCTCATGCTTATGCTCATGCGGAAAAAGAGAAGGAGCTTATGCATAAAAAGAGAAGGAGGAGCTTATGCGAAAAAAGAGAAGGAGCTTATGCGGAAATAGAGAATGAGAGAAGCATAAGCTTCTCTCATTCTCTATTTCCACATAAGCTCACGCATAAGCATAAGCTTATGCAGAAACTTATGCATAAGCTCATGCTTATGCTCATGCGGAAAAAGAGAAGGAGAAAGGAAAGGAAAGAAGAGGGAAAGGAAAGAGGGAAAGGAAAGAGGGAAAGAAGATGGAAAGGAAAAAAAAGAATGAGAATGAGGAGATAGAGAATGAGAGAAGGGGGAAATAGAGAAGGGGAAAGAGATGAGGGAAAATAGAGAAGGAGAGAAGGGGGAAATGAGAGAAGGGGGAAATAGAGTGGGAAATAGAGAATGAGCTTATGCGGAAATAGAGAATGAGTTTATGCTTCTCTCATTCTCTATTTCCGCATAAGCTCACGCATAAGCATGAGCTTATGCGGAAGCCATGTATATCATTTTGTATATCGGCTCATTTGAGCAATTTTGTATCACCCTTTTCGAAAGGGTAATTTTGTAACAAACAATGTTGTATATCTTCGACATGTATATGCTTTTGTTGGGGGGTTTCCATTTTCCGAGCAGAAATCGCCGAGCGGCGAGCGGCATGTCAGAGAATATGGCTAAAAACATTATTCTTGGACCTAAATGTAGTACATCACGTTACCAATATTATTCCAAGGAATATGTATATTTAGTATTTAATTATTCAATGTGATGGAATCTCTCATCGTAATATGTTTAAAACACATGTACCAAACCCATCAATATTACAAGATAACAGTTAAAAATGTCAGGGAATCTTTTATTATTATATGTTTAAAACACATATACCAAACCGAGCTATATTATAAAATGACAAAACAGTAAAAAATTACGCCATGTACACACTAACTCAGTTGCACCATTCACATAGTGACAATTTGAGGTGTAGCAAAACTATAGTAGAGCGAAAGACCCATGCAGACATGTCATGACCACAATGAGTACACAAAACCACAATCTGGTGAGCAGTGCCTCGACACAAAATGTTTTCTATCCATAGAAGACTAGAGTAGTAGGTACGTATGTCCACATCACGGGATTCTTGAAAGTGCATTGTAAAGCTCTTGTTTTGTCATTGATGCTTGGTGGACCTCTTTGTGATTTTCTACATCTAGACCCAAGTACTGCAATAGTATGTAGTAAATGTGCTTGCAAGGAATGTAATGATCCAATCTTCCAGACCTAAATAGGAAGTCTTCGCAAGTGCAAGATGGAAAAACAGATATGGTCACTGTATATTGAAGCCCCCTCATGCGAGACCCAGTTGTACCAACAATAAACTCCACGTGCTCCTTAGGCTCCACCTCATTCACATGAAGCACCTCACATTCCATAGCCCTTGCTGAATCCATCCTTGCCTGCATATCTTTACTTATTTTTTTTGTAAAGACAACTCTCTGGCCCTCTCGAAATTCAGGCCTCGCTTGATTCTCCAAACGTTTTTTATGGCCCTGCTCAAATTTCCTTGACCCTTTTTGAAGTGGTTCTTCCAGAACAAATCCTCCTTCTATAAGAATATGCAACTCTTCCAAGCTGATATTAGTTCCTTCAGCAACCTTCCACTTTGCTGGTGCTGGTTCTTGCAACGCCTCAATTGCTGTTGTTGGATTCCAAGAGTGGTCCACGCTATCCCCACAGAACCAGATCATCTGTGACTTTACACCTATCGGTGTTCTAATCCTCCCAAAAAATGAAGGTGCAGGGACTCCCAAAGCTCCTTTTCTTCCCTTTGAGTCAATTAACTTGTTACACTTCCCCCCCCTTCGATGTAGATACCCTTGGCAGCGGACTTGACTCCCTGCCTGTGTACGTCGAATCGCCCACTTTGTCTGATGTATTTGCACCTCTGCCACACCTTGTTCACAACCATCAAGATTTTTATTGTCAATCACAATTGAACCTGAATGTCGTCTTCTTGACACTGGTGTGCTAACTGTTTGATACTCAGGTCTGTGGGAGTCATCTTTATGGATTGCAGAGGAGATGGATTTTGGTCTTTTCTTCCGTACTGTTCTAATATCTCCAAGGTCAATCCCACCTTCGTGTGCCACTCCAAGTTCTGTAGCCACATCATTTGTAAGGTCAATGAAATTTCTTTTCGAATAGGATTTTTTTCTCCACAATGATTCTCTTCTTCTCAGTTTTTGCACTGTCGGACCTTCACCAATATGTTTGCCTCTCATGTAGGATCCTTGTTTACTACTTTGCAAGATTGCTACAGTCATGTCAGTGATGCATGCATCATACAACGACACATACTTGACGCCATTGTTTGTGCTCAACCAACTACCATGGATTGATTCAGACAGGTTAGTCCTAGGAACAAGGTAACGTTCTTCAGCTTCCATCTCCTACACAAGAATAAGAAATCAACAATAATAAGGAGGAAGCAGTGATGCAAGATTTCAATGGATTAACAATGTTAAAATTTTCAAGTCACTCACTTTCAAAATGTATTCTCCCCAGTGGTAAACTCTTGAGTGCCACCACATGAGCCATGTCTGAATAAAGTGGATGTTGCCCTTGATTGCATGACCATTTTCAAGCCATTCACACAATGATTTGAATGCATACATGGCAGCCTCCTTGGTTGGAGAATTCTTCCATTGTCTACATCTCATCTTGAACTCCTCTTGGTCATGAGGTGGGATGCATTTTGTAGCATGCTTATGAAGATTATCCTCCCAATGCCACAAACAAGTGCGCTCCTTTCCCATCATCACATTCTCTGGGCCCCCATTAAAGACAATCCTAACAGCCCTCCAATTTGCCTGAGCTTCATCCCCCATGAAACCATGAAACTGTGCTTTATGAAAACCCTCTTTCCCCATGACTTGGTTCAACAATTCCCAAAAAATCACCTGACTCTCTGTGTCCTCACCTTTGAAATCCCCAATGGCTATTGTTTGGAGTTCTTGAAGATGAGGGTTGTAAACATGGCAAGCCATTGTTGACCAACCTCGAATCCTCTTCACATGATCAAAGCAAACCCAGCACTGCCCAAGCTCTCCATTGGGTCGCATCTTGTTGACTAGGTCCACACCAGAACCAGGACCTTTTGTAGACATCTTGAAAATGTGGCATCTATTGAAGGATGAAAAAGATAACTGTCCTGGGAAAACAATACTTTGGATGTATTCGTATCTACTCCTTGACTTCAATTCCAAAATACTATCAAGGCTTTGTTCACCTCCACCCTTTTGTTCATCCACATCCTTCTTCCATCTAGACACCCTACACACATGCACAAATCTAAACTCGTTAAAATCAAAGGTAGGAACTGTGCATTCAAGAAGAAGAGTAATGAAAAAGTACTGAACACCTTACCTCTTATTGTCAAGCAAAGGCTCCATCTTTTTTAGCAACGAATCCAGTTCGGTGTCAGTCAAAGGATTGGATTGATCATTGTTTGGAATGATAGCTTCCAACACCATCTCTTCTGCCACCATTTTTTGCAAAGCCTTAGGCCTAGAAGGATGCTTACTTTCCACCATTTTAGAAATCTTTCCTTTCAACTCATCCAATTCACTCCTAGATGATCCCTCTGCCACCACATGCATATGAAAACCAATGTGAATCGCACATCTACTCACTGGATGCTCCATGGTGTCTCTTGGAAGACATATGTACAATTTGCAAGGACACCTGGCAATGCAAAGTGGACTAGTCTTGCAATGATAGCATTTGAGAGTACCACCTGTGACTTGGTGCATCTCTGGAATCTTTATTAATCGTCCCTTCCAATGACTCTCATTTCTAACACCTGATCTCAGAAAGAAAGGACACATCTTACTATCACATTGCAATCGACCTGCACATTTCCTCAATCTAACTATCCCATTGAAGCTAGCAATATTTGTTGTAACATCCTCACTCCAAACATGACCATCAAACTTGTTTTCCAATCCTAGTGTCTTTTGCTCCTGGAATGTTGGAGGCAGCTCAAACAGAATATTTCCATCATATGACTTAGGTAGCTCCTTGACAAATTTAATTGAAGAGACCATTTGGAAAGAAATAAAAAGAGAATTAGAAGGTGGCAATTTACGTAACACGTCAACGACACTGTGGAATGGCTTATCTTTGTCAACGACACTATGGAATGGCTTATCTGTTGAAGGCAATCTATCCCCAGTCACAATGAACTTATTTCCGAATTGAATGTCCAAGGTATATTCCCTCCCATCTCCTCTCATTGCAAATGGCACTTCAAACACAACCTCTTGCTGTGACACATCCATACACTGGTGAATGCTGATGGTAGAAGAAATCAAACTGAAGACCGAAACTATTTCATTCTCCTCAAGCATGCACACACCATTTTGAGCAACCTTTTGTAGTAACAAAACGCCATTCTCGTCATGAAGCAAAGCACTACTCTCCATTTCCATAAGAAAGCTTTCGAACAAGGATAAATGCTTTTTCTTTTATAGAAGAAGCTTCAAAATTTGTGAAAGCAATTGTTGTAGACTGTAGAAGTCAGGAAGTATCTACCGTCCGATGCCCCATAAATAATGCTGAAAAAGGAAGGGAAAGTTTTTGAAGGTGGAGATACCTCACATGCCAGGGAAGTTCATTGGTGCCAAAGCAAAAGAACAAGAATGACTACGGCTCACAAAAGTAAGTGGTCGAGGTAGTATTGAACGTGAAGCACACACCTCAAATGCTATGTGGAGGTAGGTGCGAACAGAGCTATAAAACTTGGAGGCAAGTGCTAGAGTAGTGATTCAATATGATGACAATTCTTAAATTGCATGGCACTCATGAAAGGTGTTGGTATAGTTATAAATGCCATGAAAGGTGGTGGGGTAGAAAAGGTGGTGGAGTAGTGATATAGTAACGCGATCTTGAAAAGTGTGTGCCACCAATGAAAGGATGGGATATACTTTTACATGAATGTATTCTTCTAAATTTTAAGGGGGTGATTGAAAAACATATTATAATGCATGTTTTGCAAAAGATAGATGACAATGTGAAAGATTGATCACATACATCTGCATAACTACTAAGGAATATTTAGCTAATGATGTAGAAAATGTTATTTTTTAAATCTATCAACTTTGCATTCAAATAAAATTGACTCAAAACTTAGTGTATGGCTTGAGTTGTTTTTGTTTAAATATTATATTTTGATATCATAAATGTTTTATTTCAAATTATGAAAAAAAAATATGAAATTCATTTGCATTGATAATTAATCTAAGACAATTATAAAATTTGGTATAAATCATTTTTCAGAGTGAGAAAGATAACGTTCCAATCATGCATGTGACTACAATGTCCATGCTCGAGTAGTGGATTTGAAACCATCAACCTCGAGAAACTCCCATTTTTGTACATATGATGGAGTGGACATGCATTTACTCGCCCTCTACCAGTCAATATCATCACTCCAAAGTTATGACAAGTGGTCTTCTACTACAGCAAACGGTCTCTGAGCGCAGCTCTGCACTCTCATCAAACTCTAGCCATCCATTTTACGAGCGCAATTAGCCCTGTCCAAGATGTTTGCAATGTCCACAAAACAACGTTGTGTGTAAGAGCCTCTCTGGCCTACCATTGACGGTCCTCTTGTAGGCTTTGGTTCGTGAACTGCTTCTACTTTTGGCCCGTGCTTCAGATCTTGTCCTCAGATCTTGTAAGCTTACCTCCACTTTGCTTCATGAAAGATTGCCAAGTAGAGTTGAGGGCATGATGATTCGTAGAGAGACTACTATGAAAAGCTCATAACTGAGAGGGGAGGTGGGAAGCGCTTACAAGGAGAGGCTGCTAGGAAAGCTCTAACTGCGAGGCTCCACGACAAAGAGCTTACAAAGAGCTTGAACGCAGCGCTCTCTGCATCGTCTCCTTCCTTGTCATCATGTGAGTCGTCTCGGCGTTGTTTTTCTGTGTTTTTCGGATTATCTGAACGAGGACTTTCTTTCGATGTTTAGGAGGGTGGCGGGCTAACGGTGCTTGTGACATCCAACAAAGGAGAAAGATGATCTCGTTGGATTCATCCAACAGAGGAGAAAGATGATCTACTTGGATGATCTTCTTTAAGTCTTCACTGAAAGGATGAGGCCTCTGTGGAGCTAGAATCTACAACTCTAGCACAGCAGAGCTATGTCTTTTGCTGTCAGATCTCTCCATCCCCTTCCATTGTGTTTCTCTCTCTCACATATTGTGATTAATCTAAGGAGGTGAATCATCTTCCTGATCATGCATCTCCCCCTATTCCGCCGGCGGAATAGGGGGAGATGAATGCCAAACTCCTTTGAGGAGTCACTGAGTTCGA
This sequence comes from Dipteris shenzhenensis, assembly GCF_047967505.1. Classification (NCBI taxonomy): domain Eukaryota; kingdom Viridiplantae; phylum Streptophyta; class Polypodiopsida; order Gleicheniales; family Dipteridaceae; genus Dipteris; species Dipteris shenzhenensis. Next base: position 47,173,899 of record NC_141611.1, read on the forward strand.
GGGAGTTTGGCATGCATCTCCCCCTATTCCGCCGGCGGAATAGGGGGAGATGCATGCCAAACTCCTTTGAGGAGTCACTGAGTTCCAGGGAGTTTGGCATGCATCTCCCCCTATTCCGCCGGCGGAATAGGGGGAGATGCATGCCAACCCCTATTCCGCCGGCGGAATAGGGGGAGATGCATGCCAAACTCCCTGGAACTCAGTGACTCCTCAAAGGAGTTTGGCATGCATCTCCCCCTATTCCGCCGGCGGAATAGGGGTATGTGTCCCGTGAGGTTATTCAAGGATAGCATCAGATATGATGTCAAAGCCGAAAGATTTCCCAACGTTGCTGGGATCTCTCCCGTGAATTTGTTCTAATTAAGATACGAGGGCACGAGAATCAGGGGAGGTGAGAAAAAGAGAAATGGCGATGGAGTGAAGAAGGTGGGGGAGGAAGAGAAAGGTGATTGAGATGCATGCCAAACTCCACTAAGTTCCAAGGAGTTTGGCATGCATTACCTCCTATTCCGCTGGCGGAATAGGGGGAGATGCATGCCAAACTCGACCCTGTGAGAGTTGCGAGTTGCTAGTGCGATGCTCAATCGAATGCAATCGAAGGCATTCCAAGCTGCACTGTGAGGCCTGATCAATCCGCAATTCTTCCAAGACAACACCACGCCTATTAATTGTAGGTCTTGGATGCGGGAGTTGGTGCGGCGAAGGCAGCCTACAGCTTGCTAGCCTTCTTCTTTTCCGTCCTCTCCCCACCGCTTCACCTCGAACAAAGGTGGAAAGCTATATTCGAGAGAACTGAAAATGCAAGTTCTGATTCTATGGCTACTTTCGCTGACATTTTGTAGGAAAAGGAAGAAACTCGCAAGGCCGCTGCAGCCGGACTCCTCCACTGCCCTGTCGGAAGCTACCATTGCTTCCCGTACAACGGCACCCAAACAAAAGTGCTGAGAAACAAATGTCCTCACCAAAACTTCGTCTTCTCTCTATATAGATCCACCCCTAACTTTTCACTTTACTGAGGATTGGAGGGAGCTTCGAGGTATGGTTGTGGTGTTGTTGCGAGAAGCAATGGCGTGTCGTTGACGCTCGGATTCTAGCATTGCGATGGAAATCAGCAGCAGCATCAACAACATTATCTTGATCCGCAGAGCTATGACGATGGCGGTCTGGTTGCAGAGCTTGCAGGAGGAGGATTCTCAGCAACAAGAGGAGCAAGACGATGGCAGGACGATGTTCTGCCACATTGTTTATATGTCCCCGCCCGCGGAAGAGGGAGGGGTGTGTCTGTGTGTTAGAGACAGAGAGTGAGTGAGTTACGAGATCCTCTCCTAGACGGGCTCTCAAATCGACGAGATCCTCTCAAACCGACGAGATTCTCTCCCAGACGGGCTCTCAAACCGACGAGATCCTCTCAAACAGAGCAAAGCCGTCCTTCTTTTCCAACCTTGGTGGAGTAGAGGAACCAATTGTAACTTGGAGGATACATGGGGAGGATGCTGCTGAGCCATTCACGGTCGAGGCAAGGGGACGGTGAAAGCAAGCATGAATCTAGTGCCAGAAGGAGATTTCCCTTGAAGAGGGCTACATGGCTGTTCTTATCGTCATGATGAGGTGCAGAAGCGGTGTAATGACTGGGGACGAGTTTGAGCTGGGCAAGGTGGAAACTGAGAGGAGGTTGCGAAAGTGGATGAAGAGTTTGAGCTGGGCGAGCAGAAGCTGTTGGGGGGGAGGTGAGAACAAGGATAGGGAGTTTGGCATCTAGCAGGATAGGGAGTTTGGCATGCATCTCCCCCTATTCCGCCAGCGGAATAGGGGGAGATGCATGCATCCGTATGGGCAATCATCCTGACTGGAAGTACCGTATCCTCAGCAACGACCTCCGAATTCAACGCGGAAAGCTCGATTCTGATGACCCTGACTTGAATCGAGCAAAGCTTTTGGAGTACATACAACAGAAAGAAGAGGAAGTTGTATCTGAGCGATCTATCATACAAGCTGAGATGGAGAAGCTTAGAGTAGATTTCCATAAAGGTGCGCAGGCGGAGTATGTCGCTATGAGGAAGTTTTTCCTTAGCTAGTGAATTCGTTCGGATTTCTCAAAACTAGTGAATTCGAGAGTCATCGTCGGGAAAGGCCCGTTGAACGATCTTTGCGCCAAAGTAGCTGCGGGACAGAAGCTTATGAATAGGAGTTTCTAGTGGATTTCGACCTTCCCCTCTCCATAATTCTCCTGCTTTCTCTTCTTCCCATCACTCCCCCTCACCCGCCTTCTCTTCCTTCTTAGGTCTTCCTCACGACACTGCATCATTTTCCGTCTCCCATCCGTCTCGCTCCCCTCGCTCTTTCGCCAAACTTCCTCGCCTAGTCCCCATTCACGCAGCTCCCACCGAGACTTACATTGCCGTTCGTAAGCAGTTCAAAGACGAACCCGACTTTGTCAAAGACCAGACTCCCGGATCGCCATCGTAGGGGACGTGAGGTAGACCATGAATACCTGCAATTTGGTAGAAGGACCACTTATCGCTCGCAGGCAGTTGCTGAACAACTTCAAAGGCGAGGAGGAATGAGTCCCTTCGCTGCTATAACCACACGAGATCCGCTTTGGATTTCCTCAAAGCACCAAGATAGAAGAAATCCAGCACATTTTCACACGAGATGGCTTTGGTGAGGTCCGCGTCGTCTTGCAAAGGGTAGCGATAGATGACAGCATGAGAATCGTTATCTTGAGGGGACACAGAAGAGTAGCCAAGGCGAGTCTGAGCAGGAGGTAAAACTGGGTTCGCACTGGTTTCAATTCCGATAGGGCTACCGTTGGTCGGGGAAGCAGCAGGGGGAGAGGTAGTAGTCATGGTTGAAAGGCTGTGAGGAAGCAGGAGGGCAAGGGATAAGCTCTACTGAGAGAAGGAAATGCTGGATGAGAGACGTTGAGCAGGGGGCTTTGAAGGCCTTGAAGGGTGCAGGACAAGCGAGCTGGTGTTGCTATGAAGCCATTAAAGACAGGAGAGGAGAAGAGCAAACCGGAACTAGACTGAGAAGGTGCAGGGTGAAGGGGTGAATTTGTAGAAGAGAAGAAGGCGTGTAGAATCCCATTGCACAATTGAGTGAGGGCATCTTCATCTTCCTCACTTGCACGGTCATTTCCAACTCAGGCTTTTCCGCCTCCTCCCTTCCAATTTGCCATTCGATGGCGATCATGGTAGCGAGCTTCACTTCGTGCAAATGCAGGCATTCAAACCTCTCAAACAGTTGAGAATAGCTGCTCAGGTGTGTCTCTGGATCGTCGTTTTTGTCAATTGGAATGTTTCGCGCTTCCGGGACTTCGTTTTAGCTCTTATCTCTTACCTCTGAAATATGCATCGAGTGCGACCCCCGTATGGCGATTTCCGACGGCCAATTCTATAACAATTCTAAGCGTTAAGGTCTACCTAGTCTCTAGTGCGCTTCATCCTCAAAGGAGTTTGGCATGCATCTCCCCCTATTCCGCCAGCGGAATAGGGGGAGAGGTGGCCATCCTCTTCGATTCTTGTTAGCGAGAGTAACTAGATGACGAGTCTCCGTTGATTTCAATGCGCTCTCTGTTTTCATCTTCGGACTTCTTCTTCTTCTTCTTGTTTGTCTTTTGCCCCTTCTTCGCTCAGTCTGATCTTTCTCCCTTGCTCTTTGTCTTCTTCTTCTTCGTCTTCTTCTTCACATCTTCCCCTCACCTTCTTCCTCGAACTTCACCTCCTCTCCGGCCTTTGCTTCCTCCTTCAATCCTCCCTTTGCTTCCTCCTTCAATCCTCCCTTTTCTTCCTCCTTTTGCTTCCACATTCCCGCAGTTCCGTGCTCCTCCCACAGCTCTCTCCATGTTTGGAGCTTCATCACGCCTTATAATTCCCCAGACGTGTCCCAATCCGGTGTCTCCTACGTCAGACTTCGTCATCTCCTCGTCCGAATGGGAGCGGACAAGCACAAAAGATGATGTCACAGCAATGGTACGTAATTATCTGGCGTAATTTCCTATATTGCACACCTGATCGTTGTGCCTTAGTGCTTAAGTTTGGCTGTTGGTGGAATAGATTAAAACATCGGGATCGGAGGCTCTTGGTTTCTTTTCTTCTCCCTCTTTGTTGTTGCTCTCATTGAGATACTCTTTGCTGCTTTTTTGGATCCATCACAGACTTGGGTTTGATTGCCGGGCACCCTGCTGCTTTTCTTGATCCATCAGAGATGTGGGTCTGAAGGAATTCCTTCAAACTTCCTTACGTCTATCTAGCAACTTCCAAGCTTACCTTTGCAAGTAAGCACTACCTTTGCAAAATCCATTGCCTCAGGTCTCAATGACCTCGAAGATCTATTTGACAAATCTAATTGACGAACACTTCTAAGGGGATTGGAAAGGTCTGCCATGCTAATGTTTGCTTCACTATTAATTTTGACAACTAACATGCGCTCAAACTTGGGTTTTCCTGGCTCAAAAGATTCATTCCCTCAACATTTTCTCAGGCCAGCTCAGACCGTCCAATGCCCCTTCACAAGTTTGTTAGAGGCCGGGGTTTGTTATATAATTGAGATTAGGATCTTTAAGGGGTTATGTCGTTGAACGATTTGGGTATGATACAAACCATTTGTTCATAGCATTGCGGATAGTGGAAATACTAGATACATAATCATACAGAGGGCAATCCATTTTAACAATAACCTGATATGAGAATTACTCATGATAGAGCTCTCCTGCATGGTTTTCATTATTGTTTGAGATTGTTTGCACTGGTCTTCCAATAGCAGGAAGACGTATATTTCGCAAATGTATAGACATTCCATAGCTTCTGAAGGAATTTTTGGGTGCTGCACCAACTGTAGTATACACTTCTGGTGAAGCAGAAGGCTTGTGTTCGCCTGACCTCACATAGGCAAAACGCCAATGTGAAGGAGTGGTTCCTTAGGATTTTCTCCTTTTGTAATTTCAATTTGGGTGGAATAGGGGGATTGTGCATTAGTTTTTTCTCACACTATGGTTGCTCTTTGATGTTCTTATGCTCCTATGTCAATACATAGTCATGACTTTCTTGAATCTCTCTTTCCAGAGTGTTGGTTGGAATATTGGAAACTGAATTGTTTATGGTATCAGCCCAAGCTCCAAGATCACCAGGTATTTCTCTTTTGGTCAGTTGTATTCTTTGATTCATTGTTCATTCAATGGCCTGCTTTTCCTCAAAGTACAATAAAAAATGAATGGTGCCTGAGATCAAGTATCCAACTTTCTTTTATGTATGCTAGAAGTCATGACTAGGTCAGGAAAGAGAAAATCTCCAATAGGTGGACAGGCTGCTGGTAAGAAGAAAAAGACTGCAAAAAAGAAAGAGCAAGCACCAACAACACCATCCCCCACATCTGCCGATACACAAGCCAAATCTCCAAATGCAGAGGAGGTTGAAGAGATGTCAGTGGAGAAAGAGTCTGCTAGCAAGAAGGATAGTGGAAAGGCTAAGGTTGATACGGAAGGTGATGAATTTGTCCCTGAATCAATGGATAGTAATGTTGGAAGTGATTTTCTTGAGTCCATAACTGTCAATAGAGGAATGGTACCTCCCCGTATCCCTTTGTGTAGATTACTTATTAACCCTAAGGTGAGACAACTTAGGAATGACCTCTCCATTCTCAAGAGAGCATTTGAGATGGAGGGATATGTCCCTATAAAGGGGTCCTTTATTATTTCAGTTGGGATGTCTGATGGGACAACCAAAGTGGTGGACGATGAGATAAGAGCTTCATGGGATAAGCATTGGCATGCTGTGAATGATGAGTTTGAGCATGAGCTTCAACAGACTCCTGCATGGGAATTCTTGTCCTGCAAGATGTTATATGTGTGGGAGGGAAACCATCGAACTGCCTCATGGATGGAGAGCATTGGGGAGGTCTTTGTTAATAACAAGGCAAGGCATATCAGGATTCATGCACATATTATAGCTCCGGAGCCTGACAATGAGTTGAGATTGATTGCAGCTTTACAAAGGTTTAACTTGTGAGTATCATCTTTCTTTCTTCTACTAGTTGTTTCAAGAACACATTTCTATTTTCAACTTTAATGCTAAAATAGATTCCATTGTCCAGATTGAATGAGGAGGCAATTGTCACAACAAATCTTTAAGATTACTTGTATCATACAAGTACACTTGTTAGTTGTGATGCACAAGTATTTCTAGAGGATTTCACGGAAGAAGAAAAGAAAAATATTGAGGTTGTACGGCAAAAGGAGATTGGTCAAGGAAGAAGGGTTTGGTATCCCCTCACACAGGCCATTCTTGGTCGCATGGTTTATGCTGTGAGTTCTTATACTTTCTACCTCATGCTTTCTTTCTTTTTGCTTTTACTTCATCACTTCCTTTATATAGTTTGAATTATAGCTTTGCTGCATACTTGCTTTTGTAGGGCAAGTGGAAATCTGATTTTGAAGTAGCTTGTAAGAAGCTGCCTCCTGGATTGGATAAAGATGAAAGAGTTGTTAAAATAGCTGGTATTAAAAGAACAGTCACTCAAACATACAGGAGAAAGGTGCATAGGGTGAGTGTGCATTTTCCTTTGTCTAGTATTACTATGTATTGCTTTCAAATGTCAAGCTGAATTTCTTTTGTGTGGTTTTCACAGATTTTGTCAATAATAAATCCTGCACATGGCAAAGATTGGTTTCACAAATTATGGTCCTTGCCATATGAAGACACAACTGCTAAAATTACACTAGACAAGTTGTATCAAGTGGCCATTGCTTCTTGCAGCAAGGCTAGGCAGCTTTCATTATTATCTTTACTTGGGTCTGATTTGAATTTGAAGAATAGTTATGGAATGCCATCAAGTGACCATGCCTTCATTGGGTGGCTTGCAAAGGAAGTTTTTATGGACCAAGTTCTTGAAGAGTGTCATAGGTTATTGTCACAGGTTCAGGCTTCCTTTGTTGGTGTTTCTCCTTTGGAGTTGCCAGAGCATCCTACACTATGCGAATATTTTGAGGATATTGTAGCAAGACATCGGAGTGATTTGTATGAGCCTTTTGCATCCTTCATGTCTGTGGCTACTATGCCTGCAAAACAGGTTGACCTTGTGAATGCAAGCAGAAGAGTTGTTTATAGGTAAACATTCATCTTTCATTGCCTTATTCTTGAATTTCTATTTCATAGTGTTCTTATGCTTTCAACTGCTTGGGTTTTGAATAGGTTTATTCTTCATTTGCTGGAAACAAAAAAGATACAAACCATTCCATCTATTTGCAAGGCATGGACAGTGCTCAATCCTCCTACATATTGCATGTACACACATAAAGTCTTTCGTGAGGACATGACTGCAAAAGGAACTATAAGGCTTTCAGAGTGGGAGAGAAAGCATTGTCCATGGTGGATAGAGATGAGTAGTGGAAAGTGTGTGGAGGAGGAGGCATTAATGCTAGAGAGGTATATTTCTCATGTTGGTTATTTATGTGCCTCTTGTTCTTAACTAGTTTTTTGTGATTGACTTGCTCCATGGGTTTCTTGATAAGGCATTCGAAAGGTCAATGTAAATCTGATTCTGGATCCTCTGGAGACATGACGGAGGAGCAGCGTAAAAATCTGGAGGAGCAACAAAAGATGTTGGTGGAGAAACAAAAGGAAAATATAGGGAATCCTGATCCTGCAAAACCAGGGAGAAGAAAGAATACCGACTTGGATGGAGATGGTAAGCTGCAAAATCTTTGTTGAGGTTTTCAAATTCCTTTTAGTCTAGTATTATCATTTGATATGCATTATGTTTGCAGATACTCCGGAAGTTGATGACTCTGGGATAGTAAGAAAGCCTTTCTCCATTGAATTTATTTGGGTTCCACTATCTTTTCTACCACGTTGGAAACATCCCCTCACACCTAGGAGTTGGGTAAGGGTATGGGAGTTTGACTATATCAAATTGGGCAAAGAGATAGTGCAATCACAGCTTGCAGATGGATATCAAGAAGTACGCAATTTTTTTGCACTTCTACACCAACAAGGGAAGAAACGAAACTCTAAACAATGCACATGGAGTGTGGACTGTTGCATTGTGGATCTTCCCACAGGGTATGCTACAGGTGATAAAGGAGAGGTTCCACCTTGGAATGTTATCACAGAAGATCATATCTCCTCTTCCTTGGCCGTTGCTGCAGCTGTGATGGATGACAATGGGTGGACATTGGTTTTCTGTTCCCCATCTACTCTGCCTACTGTGGAGCGCTATGCAGTAAGATTAAAAATGGAGGTAGCTTGCAGGTAAATTTATTTGTGTTGAACACTTCATGAAGTCTTGCAGGTTATAGGCTAGGGTCTGATTCTGGTACATATTGTTTTGTTTCAAGCAGATGGATCGTACAAAGCATGGAACCTCAAGGCATTTCAGACACACTTGGGATTGGTGTGAAGGTGAGTCTTCATATGTATGTTTGCTTCTACTTCTGTATCATAAATCACATAGAAATTGACTCATGCTTTTTTGAATAGTCTTATGTTTTCCATGCTATGGCTATGAGGAGGATAGGACAAAGACCCACATTTAACATGCAATCAGCAAAGGGTGTGGCCTCCATGATGAGGATGAGTTTAGATGGCAACTTGCTTCCACATTACTTGCCTTTTGTCCATCATTCCAAAAGAGTTGGGAAGGGAGGTGCATGGCGTGGATCTCTTGAGAAGAGTCCTGCATTCATACTTATGTTCTTGGAGATGTTGTGTCCTCCAAATGGTTCCATTCTTGAGATGGGGGCAGGGATAGGACCAGGATTGAGGGCTGCACTCCACTCTGGTCGCCCTTGCTTGGCAATAGACAATGACCCAGAGATATGTGCTGGACTACTTCTAGGAGTGGTGGATGCTATTTATGCAGGTGTGGGATCATCTACACAGCAGCATATGCTCATGGACGTCGATGCTGAGGAGGAAGAAATCAATGTTGCTGTGCCATTGGACTAGTGAGTATAAAATGTTGTTCTTTATTTTGAATGAATACCTTTCATTTACACATGTAAGGGAGTTCAAGAGTTTCATTTTGAAGTGAATTACCAACTTACGCAGAGAGTATGGCCATGCACATGGAAAGGAACGACAAATCATATAACTATGAGTTGAGGGAGAAGAGGAGACGACGGACTTTATTTGTGGATGACTCCGCCGATGAGAATTAGTTCATGTTTATACTTTATGGTCTACTAGACATTGGTGCTATCTCACATACACAATATTTATTTGTGGCTATCATTTTGCTTCTGAAATTTTGTGACATTATGCGTATGAGACAATAGTTTGAAAAACTTTTTTGGGTGCACTCTAGTTTATTAATGCGCAAGTAAAATCTACATTGGAGGTACATATTGTTTTGGCTTTTGGAAACAATCTTGAGCTTCTATTTTGTTGGTTGACATTATTATTTAATGTAAGATTCTATGATATGCATTTCTTCTCCTTCATACGTTGTCACTCTTACTTGTTATATTACCTGCATCTGGTAAACTTGTTGCATGTGGTTTGTAAAATCACTTGGCGGCTTACATATAGATAAGCAAGTTGAAGTGCACACGTACATTTATTGGTTAGATTGGTTCATTGAAATTCAAAATTTAAATTACACTTGTGGGTTACAATTTTTAGTGTGGAATCCTGGATTCATGATCTGGATTTAATGTTTTTTCGGTTAGGAATATATTGGGCAAAACTTCCACATCTAGTAAAAGTTTTATGCAATATGTTTAAACCTTGTTCATGGATGGAATCACATACATGAGTGGCCAACTTAGAGAAACAGTCTACTTTGGGTGTGAGGAGAATAGAGAAAAAGAATAATGAATTTAAAAATATGAATGTTTCGAAAGATAATGTATCATTCTAGGGGGGTTGCAAATGACCTTGACCTGTTTTAACATTTTCTTTAAATACTATACATGGAAAGTTTGTATTGTTAGAATTGAATAAATATAGTTGGTATTTAACATATGCCACCGTAATAGTGTTTCAATATGATTCCTTGAATGAATATACATTAAAAAATGTTGCAAAAAGGCTCGCTCGGACTTCTCTGCTCGTGGTTTTCTGCTCGGATACCTGTAAAACCCCTGTTGTTGCTCGATCATTTCATTTGAGCGATTTTGTATCACCCTTTTTGCAAGGGAGATTTTGTAATAAAAAACTTTTTTTTGTAATTACAAAAAAAAAAACATTAGTGGGGCAAAATAGGGCTTGCTATGGCCCTGTTTAGCCCCACTAATGCTTTTTTTTAGTTTTGTTAATCGTCGCTATATAGCGACGTTTACTAGTGTCGCTATATAGCGACGTTTACTAGCGTCGCTATATAGCGACGCTTTATAGCGACCGTTCTTTTTTGATGCTTATAACGATGTTAATAACGACGTTTGCGCCCATTAAAAAAAAAAAAGTTAATGTAAAAAACGTCGGTATTTCCATCGGAAAAGGGCCTATGCCTTGTAGTGTGACTAGAATGTCCACCATGATGATTTCCTATGCCGTGGAAATTCCCTCTATTACTGCTAGATTGATTGCCTTGGTCGTATTGCTTTTTGTAGCAATCTCTTTCATAGTGTCCAAACTTATGACAGTAGTTGCATTGGATGTTTGACACGTTGGTGGATGCATTCCCTCATCCTTGGAATCTTCCTTGATTGGAATGATTTCCTCTCTGATGCTGATGTTGTTGAGGATGATGATGATGCTGATTCTGACTTTGCTGATGATGACCTTGTTGTTGCTGATGATTACCACTTTGCTAGAATGATCTACCTCTGGCTCTACCTTTGCCTCTGCTTCTGTTTCTTCCTCTGGCTGCTATTGTGGAAACTCTGGCTGATTTGGTTTCTCAATGTGAGAATCTTGGAAGTGTTATTTGACTCGGAGAGGGCTACGAACATATCCCATGCTTCTTTTGATGTCTTGACTGTGTTGAGCTGTCCTAGCATGACATCTTGCACATTCTAATTGATCAGATGATATGCGTACTTATCTTTTCTTATCCCATTCTTTCTAAGCTCAGGCAATGGTAGGATCTACTACAGGTGCAGAAACTATTTGTGTAGCTATAGATCCCGTTCTAGATCCCATTGTTGGTGTTGTGACAATAGTTGGAGTAGAGCTACTGGTGGCTGAATCATCCAATGCTCTAGGTGTAGATCCATCGATATACTCCCATTTGTCGTGAAGTACAAGAATGGTCTCCATTCGGTATTTCCATGTGCCATAATTGGAGTTGTCTAGCTTAGCAGATGCCTTTAGATTGAGGTTGCTAGTCATAAACATGGTGCAAAAAATATACTCAAAGTATCGTGAAAATCACTGCATGAATCAACTGGAAAACATTGATTAGAGCAAGTAAACTCTGAACTGTGGGTGAAGATAGAACAACGATATATAAAATCCGATTTGTATTACAAGGCTTGTGGCAAATGATGCCAAGAATAGCCAAGAGGCTTTACAAGGCTGAAATGATGTGCACAATGTCATGAAATAGCCGAATAGGCTTTACAATGATGGCATGTGTGTGTGAAATCAAATCATGTGCTATCCGCCCAATGAACAATTGGCAATGCCTTTGAAAACTCTGAAATCTACTCACTGAATTGATGAACGTCAGGTTTCAGGTAATGTGATGATGTGAAACCGTATGTGAGCATAGGAACTAGTCGAGAATTTTGGGCATGGCTTAGATTGGCAACTTGGGGAGATTCAAAGCGTCCCCTCTATGGTGATTTATTCTACTCTGATCTAGATCTATACCAACTGTCGATCAATGAAAGAACAACAACTAATTTCTTTTCTTTTGTTCTTTTTAAGTGTTGGGTCAGATGCATCGATGTAGAGACTCATGTCCGTGTAGGAAGTGGATTTGTCTCCGTGAGGCTCAAAAGTGAGTGATAGTTGTGCCAAAATGTGTGCATGATGTGACGACGTAAAGAGCACAAAAAACCGATCGATTTTTCTTTTTGGAGTGCCCTCAAATTCTTCGTGGATCAAGAGATCCGACTTGATCTAGGTGGAGGGGCGAAAGGAGTGCAAATGTGCTCAATGATGATGTGGCACTTTGAGTCACATGAAGTGATGGTGTGGCACTGTGCCTAGCAAGAGATGTGCTTGTGGAGCAGTGTGCTAAGGTGGCAACTGTGTGCACATGCAAGGTGCACAGTCTGCCTGCAGAGTGATAATTGTGCCTGCAGAGTGTCAGAGCTAATTGGATAGCTGAGGTGGCACAACTGAACTAACCAAGGGTCAGATTGACCTAGCCCAAGGTCAGTTTGACCTAACCATGGTTAGGTTGACTAACCTAGGGTTTGGTTGACTAACCCAAGGTCAGGTTGACTAGGGCCGATTGATGACATGGTAGATGATGATGTGGCTATGCTAACGTGTCAAATGAAATGGTAGATGACATGGTAGTATTGACTGGTCAACCTGGTCAATGATGATGTGGCTGTGTGGATAAGATTACTGACGTGATAGGTGGCTACCACATGGCAATCGGGGGTGATGTGGTAGGGTGATGTGTCAATGGAGACAACTGGCAAATGAGGGTGATGACATGGCTACCTGAGTGGAGTGCTGATGTGGTAGAGGATAAGCTGATGCGATAGCCTCACGGGGCTATTGACATGGCAATTGGATAGGGTTGCCTAGGGTGGCCTTATCCTGCCACGTGTCTGGATGAGGGCCACCAGAATCTTCGAATGCTTTGAGATCTTGATGATTCCATCGATGGAGTCGTGTAGCCACGATGGGCTATTGATGGAGCACTGAGGCGCTATGATTGGAGAGGTCATAGGGGTTGTTGCTTACTGGACGGTGGAACCCAACTGGACGGAGGCTAGTAGGAGGTTGGAGGCTGCAAGCATGCTTGGAGCCAATTGGAGCATAAGAGCTCCATTCCGTCTGCATGAGCTTAAGGTATTGCAAGTCGTTTAGAGCATTGGCATTGGATGTGCGCTAGTGCTGTATGTTGGGATATTTGTGATCAAGGGCCTGCTAGGTGCATGTGTGCATCCATTAATAGTCATATGGTTGTGTGTGTGTGTGTAGAAGAGGCACACTTAGTGCCATAGACCATGACATAGGTGATGGTGTAATGCAAAGGCCCCCACATGGGTTGGTGCCTATGATTGTGGAGTTCCTATGATTTAGGAGTTACCTCCTTTGATTTGATTTAGGACACCTTCTCTCCATTTCTATAAAAGAGGGGCTTCCCTCTCACAATGAATAGAACACCCATTGCTACATCTTTTGCGTTCTCACTCCTCTTGCCACAATGCATCTATTCTCCCCCACGTTCCAACATTTGGTATCAGAGCCATGATCCTCCTTGAGCTTTTAGACTCCTAGGCTACCACCTCATCATCTTCTTCAACCTTCTTCCATATCTCTCCCATTTTTTTCAATTTTGCTAGATCAAACCGTTCATTTTCAAAATGCTTCTGTTGGCTCCAGCATCCCCATGCTAGCATGCACCTCTTCACCATTGGGATTGCATGTAGGAGTTGCATGTAGGAATCGTATGTAGAACTTGCATGTAGAACATGCAAATTGGATTTATAAGAGGGATTATTTATAGTCTTATGCAAGTACAAGCGGAGCTTTGCTGCTACTCTATACACACATTCTGTTCTACCTAAGTCCATGTTGGCATAGAGACAACATACTCCCCGATTCATTTTATTACCCATCCTTGGGTTATGTCTTATTTTGATTTCAGAGTTGGGATGCCATGTGCATAACCGAGTGGCTGTTGAGCTTGTAGCATGCGAGTCGTTCCTACTGTTATGATTTTGCACCATACAATTTGTGGTCTGTAGTCAGGAAGCAAGTATAATTGGTTGGAGAGATAGTTAGATACCCCAAACTCTTAGCATAAAGGTAATACAGTGTCTATTGCTTCATGCAAGTTCTACATGTAGAGAGAGAATGTGTTACAATTCCTACATGCAGAGAGAGAAGCTCTCCAACTTGTATAAATACCCCATAATGGAATGAGAAGGAGACTTCTTTGTAAGGGACTAGACACTGCCACATTAGTGGTAAGACCTTCCCAATATGCCTTCATCATATTGTTCCTCTAACATTGATTATGTATCTCAGAGGAAAGCATTCCAAAAGAAGCCTAGAATGAGAATAAATCCCTGTAATGGTGAAATTTCATCAAGGTGAACACCAAGAAAAAGATATGTGCCTTTTGTGGAGTACCCAATCATACTATGGAGTATTGCCATCTAAAAAGGTTTTCTCTACAGCTGCTCTCCAAGAGACAAGCCCAAGAAGAGGAGAGGAATGACTCCGAAGAGAATGAAGCATTTCATGTGAAGAAGAGCTACATCAACAACAAAGAATATCTTGCTGAAGGAAAGACTCCTCCATCAACAAATGAAGAATCAAACTTTGTGGTAGAAGATAAAGACTATGCCTTTTGAGCTCTTTGTCTTTTGAATTTTATTTATCATCACTTGGTCAATTTTTGAGGTTCTCTGGCTGGAATAGTACTCCAAAAAGAATGTTATGTGTTTTATCTTTGTAAATCACCTCTGGTCACCATATGATGTAGGCCATGTGATGTGTGTATGCTCTAATGGTACTTCTTGCTAACATGAGAAACTAGATCCAAACAAAGTCCTATGATTAATCCTTGTACATGCAAGGGCGATAACCATTTGGGGGGGTCTATCCCATTTTTGTAAGACTTGACCCTTGGGCACCTTTGCTCTAGCATGATATCCTAGCCATAGATTTATCCTTGACCACCATGAGATGGCATGAGAAACTATGTGACTAGATGTATCCTTAACATAGCAAGAGGCAAACCCTTGATGGGGGGTATGTTGGGATATTTGTGATCAAGGGCATGCTAGGTGCATGTGTAAATCCACTAGCACTCATATGGTTATGTGTGTGTAGAAGAGGCACACTTAGTGCCATAGGCCATAACCAGGTGATGATGTAATGCAAAGGCCCCCACATGGGGTGGTGCCTATGATTGTGGAGTTCCTATGATTTAGGAGTTACCTCCTTGATGTAGGAGAGGTCATTGTTTTAGGACACCCTCTCTCCATTTCTATAAAAGAGGAACTTTCCTCTCACAATGAATAGAACACCCATTGCTACATCTTTTGTGTTCTCACTCCTCTTGCCACAATGCATCTATTCTCCCCTATGTTCCAACACTGTGGAAGCCGCTAGCTATGGTTGTTGTAGGGTCAAAGTCCAAGTCCGCGTGCTGAAAGCTTGGAGTGGGATTGTACCTTTGAGCTTTCATTTGGGTTCGTGTTGATTCCGTTGAAGACTTGCATGCAGGAACGTGGAGGCGCTTGTGTGCTCAGGGAAGGCTGGGTTGCCCATCGCTGCTGCTGGAGAGGCTTGGAGCTGTTGTTGAAGAGAAGTAAGCAATTGGTGCTGGTGGATGGGGCTTGCAACTGATGGCGTTACATTTGTGGAGCGCGTTGAGCCTTCTTGAGCCACCTCGTAGGAGCCTGTTTGAGCCATGTAGGAGCTTGCTTGAGCCATGTAGGAGCCTGCTTGAGCCATGTAGGAGACTGCTTGAGTAAAGGCACTGATGTAGGAGATCGATTGGACGTTGGGACGTTGCATGCAAAAGAGGCGTTAGGCTATCTTTGAAATTAGGAGATGATGCAGAGGAGGTGCTGATGGAGCTGACTATGGAGCAGAAGGCCCGTCGTTGCGAATGGAGCATCGACCACAACGACTGTTGGAGACCTGAACAATCTTAGTAGTGGGCTCTATCAGCCTCTTTACTGGTAATGGGTGGATGGAGGCTATTGTTGGTCAGCCGTCCCGCTATGGTACTTCAATAGTTGGAGATTGCATTAGGAGTCGTAGCTGTAGTGATGAGAGAAATCTCTTTCTTTCTCTTGGTACATTATTCTAGAAAAGCTCTCTATCTCTCTCTCTTGAGCGAGACCTTCTTTTTCTCTCTTGAGAACTCACTCAAGCATCTCTCTCTTCTCACAAAATATCCACAAAAAAGGATAGATGGGAGAAGCAAATCTCTTGCAAATATCTCTCTCGCTCTCAGGGAATACTAAGAAATGTTCCCTATCTCTTTCTCTCAACTGTTCAATCGAAAACAATACAAGGAATCACTCAATCTCACATAGATGGAAATCTCTCTCAATGAACATAAGTTTCTCTTCAAATGAACGTAGATTTTCTATCACTCAATGGAAGTGAAGGAGCACTTAATCTCTCAATCTTTATCACACTCTCAAAGATCACAATGCCTTAGTGGAAGCCACGGGAGCTCTGATACCATGACAAAATATGAAGAGGGGAGAGGAGAAGAGTGGAGATGAGGAGAGAGGGAACATCTAGAGAGCACACCACAAATGACTAATTGTATACTAGATTTAGTTGAAAATGCAGAATACATACAAACTCATTTAGGGTTAGGGTTAGGGCATCTAACCATTTCCTTTACCATTCTATTTGGTTAGTGCTATGCACATATGATCGCATGATGGTGCTATGCACACATGATCACATGATGTTGAGTGTGAAGTCTCAATAGAGAAGTTCTCTTTGAAAGCTGTTACTCTGCCCACTGTAGCGGAACAATTAAAACAAATCAAAGATGAAGGGAAGGTTAGTTACTATCCATATGTAATTTCTAATATTCTATGTTTATGAAATTTTATTTCGAATACTATGAGAAATCAAATTTTGTTTTGTGTATCCAGGATCTCATTTATCACTTGACAAATCAAATTGTGGAGGTTGATGAAACAATTGAGGAGATGGAGGTATCAACTTCCAATAGTGATTCTGAGGAGCATATAGAGGAGGGTTATGAAGAAGATACCGCAACATCACCAATCAAACCAATAGGTTCTTAAAAGTCAAAAGGAAAGATATCTTCTCGTGTTGAAGCTGAAAAATTTGGCTCTAGTACACATGGATTAAGAGCTCCCATAGGTTCACATGGATTGAGAGCACCTTCTCTTTCAAGCTATCATGGATTGAGCAAACCGCTCCCTCAAAAACAACCTCTATTGGCTACAAGTGCGGTCCCTCCAGAGTCTTATGAGGATGTTGTTGAGGAGACTCCATCTATTGCATAGGGGAAAAAATGGAGTAAACTAGGATATAAGGCTCCAAAAAGGAGAGTACAGGCAATGGATATAATTGAAATCCCAACCAGTGGTTAGCTACAAGTACTAGGAGCTAACATTGGAGATGACACCTCAAATACACTTCAATATAGAGTCCGTGCAAAGGTACAACGAGATAACCTTGTGGATCGACATACTTTCCTCTTGTACATTGATCATGTTATCAGACCTCCTATTGATCCTGGCACTGGACTTCGGCCATTTGAGGTGCGTGCAATACATCCTTTCCATATTGAGAATTTGAAGACAAGAATTAAGGAAAACCTGCCTGCACAAGTTGTGAACTACATTGTTCTTGTGGATCCAAAAGATTGTCATGACAAGGCATCTTTTGATCGCCGGAAAGAAAATGATTATAACTACTTTGTTCTTGGAGGCTCCCATTTAGTAGAGGCAAAAAGGTAGTTGAATATTGAGTTTCCACACAACTCTCATTACAAGACATGTAATTGTATAGTTTATGTTGGTTTGACTGATAAGGAGGCAAACTTATTGGCTTTTGATCACAATAACAACAATGACTATAGGAAGTCCATGTCTTGGAATAGAACGGGTTCGTTTCTATCACAATGAGTTTGTTACCAAACTCAAAGAGGATCGTTCTTTGATCACTCTAGAGTTCCGTTGTCTTTGTTGAATGAGACTGTGATTTCCACAACAATTAAAGATCTGTCAAGGCCAAGTGATAGCTTTAGATCATGGGATGGGATGTTTCAAATTGCATTTCCTAGTGTAGAAGTTTGGGATCAGATAAATGCAATTTTTTCAAAGTGGGAGAATTTTGAAATCAAAGGGCAGAGAAAACTCATACTTAAAGGAGTCAAGAAAGAAACCTAGACCTTGAAGGCATTACCTAAAGAGATTTGAGCCACAGCATGGAAGAGCATGCAGGGAATTAAAGATTGAGATTCTAATTAAGTCTCTGCGCTTGGCAGAGTGGTGTTTGGGGATCTGAATGGGAAATGAATTTGATGAGTAAGTAAACTTCTCTCCTTTGCATCATGTCTCTCCTTGATTTTACATTAATCTATTTACAAATAATATTTCAATAGACTTTTTTTCCACTGTAAAAGTGAGATGAATTATACATGAGTTTTCAATGCAGTCATAAAATATACATGAGAATGCAGGAAGCAATGATCCGGCAATTGAACATGCCGGATGGGGATGCTGTTCGGGAGGAGTATCCAAAGAGCAGCAGGATGGAGAGCTTGGCTCCATATTTCAATGTATTCAAAAGTATGGTATATCAAACTTGGTATACATATGTTAATGGAAATTTTCTTTCAAATTCTAGATTTGCAATGTTCAAAATATTGAATGGTTATTTTGACAACCACCTTCAAAAATGAAGCAAGAAGGGATCTGAGAGTAGTATGATGCCTGCAAGCTTTAAGCAATTGATTGACCGGGGTGCAATTTAAGAAAAAGAGTGTCAAACTTGACAACAATCTATCACTAATAGTGATGACATCTTAGAGTTTGACAGGGGGGAAAATCATCCACCAAACTTTTATCATGTGCTCAATGGAGATTGCAATGAATTGTCAAAGATAGTTCCAAAGAATGAGTACACAATGGTCATTGTAGGCATACCATACGGATTTAATTTTCCTGGATCCACCTCTTATGAGGTCCCTTACAAAGAGAAAGAACTAATGAGTCTTCTTGACTAGTTCATGTCAATTAGGACAACAACGTTTTGGTATGTCGTAATTTTTCATTCAGACTTGTAGTCCGGGGCAGTGATGAGTGCCATCAATGATAAATGTGCTGGATGTGACCACCTTTTTTGGTGAGTACAGCAATGCAATGCAAAGAGTATTTTGGTCAATTATTATTGTTATAATTGTGTTTTCTTTTGATAAATTTAAAACTTACTTTTGCTGCATGTTGTAGGATGAAATCCAATGTGAGACAAATGAAAGGACATCGATTCACGTCTGCTATAGAAAACATTTCAGTTGGGTATTGGTCCATCGATGGAAATAAAAGTATTGATCACATCAATTTTTCTCCATGTGCTCCATTTACTCCTGATCATGTCATTATTCCAACTGTGAATGATGAAGAAGCTCAAGCATGTGACCGTGGATAAGAATGGGGAGATAGTAAATCCTTATCAAAAAACACAACTCCTAATTAATCAGCTCATAGACATGTTTTCAAACGAGCATGAGTGGATAGTCGATCTATTTGTTGGTTCAGGCACAATCACAGCATGTGCCTTAAAAAGGGCTGAAATGTAATTACAGTTGGAAAAGATCCTGTTCAATGTGATTACATAAAGAAGAGAGTGACTTCTATTCATCACTTTCCTGATGAGCATCAGGAGCTTGGTTTGAAAGGTGGGAATTTCGATATAGATTCAGTGGTAGCCTCGTCACGGGAGCCCCAACCTCCTAAGATATTGAAACTCGGCTTTAGGGAGGCAGGCGAGCTAGTTGATACATGGGAGAAGGAGGTTGTGAAAGAGAAAGTGATTGCAAAACCCATACAGGAAACCCAGACTAGGGAGGGTGATGAAGATGAGGTAGATGACACATATGGGAGAATTGAGTAGACTCTAGTTATGGAATCGTATTGATAGTTTTTTGAATTTGAATGGTTTCAATATACAAGTGTTCTTAAGACATTTTATAATTTATATGCTTTGACTGTTTTGAACATTTAGTTTTTCCCATTAATTTGTTGTTGGGGGTGGTTATGAAGATGATGCAGATGACACATATGGGAGAATTGAGTACACTCTAGTTATGGAATTATATTGATAGTTTTGTGATTTTGAATTGTTTCAATAGACAAGTGTTCTTAAGACATTTGAGAATCCATATGCATTGAATCTTTTGAAGGAAGGAGCCATTTCGTTTTTCCATTAATTTGATGATATTTTTTTATTCTTTCAATACTTTATGTGATATACAAAGTTCAACTTAAGAATTTTGATAAGGTTATGTTACTACACGCATGAATGAAAGTTGTATCATGTAGTTTTTCTATTGAAAATAAAAGGTCAAAGGAAGGAAAAAAATTGCAGACTTCTTAATTTTTCTAAATACATTGATATTGTGTTATGTAGTCCATTTCAGACTTAGACAATTTCTCGTGCGCGAGTCAAGCCTCCAGATTCTGAATCCGCGTCTGATTCGTGGTCTCGTACTGATTTTTCAAGACTGTCCATGCCTCCTCCGCTGTGGTGACATGTTGAATTAACACCATGACAGAATCACTTACACTGCAGACAATAGAACACAACGCATCTGTGTTGGCTCCTTCCTACTGCTATCATAGGAAGAGCTGGGTATTCTATGTTTGCAGGATTCCGAGGCTTTTTGTCACCTACAGATATATTGGGATTGTCGGTTGTAGTATATGAGTAGCTTAGGACCTCGAGTCGTGTTCCGGTGAGAGACGTAGGCTTAAGTGTGGTAAGCAAACAAAGTGCAAGCATGTGTAAAAGAAACGTAAACCATCTTTGTTGAGGTAATGAAGGCTTTTGCCTTCATTGGGGGTTGTAGGGTTTAGGAAGAGTTTAAGGGTTCAGAAGGAGGTTCCAGGGTTTAGAAAGAGTTCCAGGGTTCAGAAGGAGTTCGAGGGTTCAGAAAGAGTTCCAAGGTTTAGAAGGAGGTTCCAAGGTTTAGAAGGAGTCCAGGGTTAGAAGGAGGATCCAAGGTTCATAGTAGAGTACATGGTGGAGAACTCGTCTCCCTCGTAGATCATGGAGTTTAAGGGTTTAGGAAAGCATAGGAGTGGGAGAGGAAGAAGGTGTAAGAGCATGGGTGAAAGAAGAGAGAGAAGGAAGGAGGAGGAGGGAAAAGGAGGAGGGAGGGGGAGGAGAGAGGAGGAGGAGGAGGAGGGAGGAGGAGGAGGAGGAGGAGGAGAAGGAGGAAGGAGGAGGAGGGAGGAGGAGAGGGAGAGGGTGGATTGCAGGGTTTGAGGAGAGGGGAGAAGGGTTGCAAGGTTAGGACATGCTTTTGGACGTGCAGTGCAAGGAAGCATGGACACTTGAGACAAATGCTTGGAATACCAAAGTAGACTCAACACAATGCCCCAAAGAGTGTGGGGTTCATTCCATTATGGGGTATTTATACAAGTTGGAGAGCTTCTCTCTCTGCATGTAACACAAAGTTGTAACACAAAGTCGTATCACAAAGTTGTAACACAAAGTTGTATCACAAAGTTGTAACACATTCTCTCTCTACATGTAGAACCACATTCAAGGTCAGTACAGGGAACACACCTTTTCAATTGGTGTACGGCCTTGAAGCCGTGGTCCCACTCGAATTTGTAATACCAAGTCTACGCATCGCAGTACAGGAACGCATGGGTGATCATGAGTCCTTGAAAGAAAGGCTCTGTCAATTGCAAAAGCATACAGAGACAAGACTAGTTGCCTATCATGCCATGACAACAGAAAAACGCCGAAGAAAGGCATGGTTTGACAGGACTCTGAAAGCTAAAGACATCAAGGAAGGTGACTTAGTCCTGTTATACAATGCCAAAGTACACAAGGGAAAACTGAAGTATCTACGTCAAGGACCATACCGAGTATGAAAGATGAATCCCATCGGAGTTGTGCTACTTGAAACACTAGATGGAGTCCAATTCAACACAACAATAAACGGGAGCCGACTGAAGCGCTACTACATCAACACGCAAGCCATCCCCGACAAAAACGAAGATTTGGAAAACCAAGTCTTCCTTAGTTAGGATATGTTGTATCACAAGCACTCACTCGCATATGCACGTTTTTGCACATATAGTTTGCACTAGATTGTTACACGCACATTCACTGCATATGGATGTTTTTTGCACATTAGGGATGTTTGAGTCTTAGTTTCCCTATCAAATCCCACAAATAAGCATATAGTTAGACACATCACATGCACTCACATGATTTTGCATAGGTTGCATAAAAAATAGTATCACACACTTTCATTCCATACTCTCAAAGCATGCAATGAATTCACAAGCAGTACACGAAGCTATGCCAAAACTCAAGATGAATTGGCAAAAGAGTCAGTAGCCTCCGCAACGAGACCCCCGCCAAACATCACAGCCGTCTCCTATATGCAAAAATATCAAACTTGCATACTAATTATCTACAAGCTCAATGCTACGGGTGCAATCGCATCCAACATGTATGCAAGATAGCAAGAAATGCCAGCCTCACCAACGAGACCCCCGCCAAACCTCTTTCCAAGAAGATTTGATGGCAGAGTCCGCAACCTCAGCAACGACATCCCCTTCGATATTCACAGTCATCTACCCCTCCTTAAGAGGAGATAAGCTTCTTGACCAACATCCTTTTATACCAATCCTCAACAACGAGACCCCCGCCAAACATCAAAGCTGTCTTCTATATGCAAAAATATCAGAGTTGCATACTACTTCTCTACAAGCTCAATGATAAGGGTGCAATCGCATCCAACATGTATGCAAGATAGCAAGAAATGCCAGCCTCAACAACGAGACCCCCGCCAAACCTCTTCCCAAGAAGATTCGATGACAGAGTCTGCAACCTCAGCAACGAGACCCCCTCTAAAATTCACAGCCATCTACCCCTCCTTAAGAGAAGATAAGCTTCTTAACTACAGACTACGTAGATATGGTGCAAAAGCATTACAGCAGGACCGACTCGCAGACCGACTCGCATAACACAAGCTATGGATTACACACATGGCATTCCAACTCTGAAATCAAAATAAGCCATAACCCGAGGACGGGTAATAAAATGGATCTGGGAGTATGTTGACTCTGTGCCAACATGAACTTATGTGATACAACTTTGTGATACAACTTTGTGTTACAACTTTGTGTTACAACTTTGTGATACAACTTTGTGATACAACTTTGTGTTACGACTTTGTGATACAACTTTGTGTTACGATTTTGTGTTACGACTTTGTGATACAACTTTGTGTTACAACTTTGTGTAACAACTTTGTGTTACAAGTTCTACATGTAGAGAGAGAATGTGTTACAACTTCTACATGTAGAGAGAGAATGTGTTACAACTTTGTGATACAACTTTGTGTTACAACTTTGTGATACGACTTTGTGTTACAACTTTGTGTTACATGCAGAGAGAGAAGCTCTCCAACTTGTATAAATACCCCATAATGGAATGAACCCCACACTCTTTGGGGCATTGTGTTGAGTCTACTTTGGTATTCCAAGCATTTGTCTCAAGTGTCCATGCTTCCTTGCACTGCACGTCCAAAAGCATGTCCTAACCTTGCAACCGTTCTCCCCTCTCCTCCTCCCCCTCCACCTCCCCCTCCCCCTCCCCCTTCATCTCCCCCTCCCCCTCCCCCTTCATCTCCCCCTCCCCCTAAGGGTTGCAAGGTTAGGACATGCTTTTGGACGTGCAGTGCAAGGAAGCATGGACACTTGAGACAAATGCTTGGAATACCAAAGTAGACTCAACACAATGCCCCAAAGAGTGTGGGGTTCATTCCATTATGGGGTATTTATACAAGTTGGAGAGCTTCTCTCTCTGCATGTAACACAAAGTTGTAACACAAAGTCGTATCACAAAGTTGTAACACAAAGTTGTATCACAAAGTTGTAACACATTCTCTCTCTACATGTAGAAGTTGTAACACATTCTCTCTCTACATGTAGAAGTTGTAACACAAAGTTTTTACACAAAGTTGTAACACAAAGTTGTATCACAAAGTCGTAACACAAAGTTGTAACACAAAGTTGTATCACAAAGTCGTAACACAAAGTTGTATCACAAAGTTGTATCACAAAGTTGTAACACAAAGTTGTAACACAAAGTTGTATCACAAAGTTGTATCACATAAGTTCATGTTGGCACAGAGTCAACAATCTGCATTTCTTCTTATCCACACGAGAATCTCATCCATAGTTGGTACTATCTATTGTGCTGCATTGACCGGATTCAGTCTCGGAACCGACTTCAGGTCCACCCTAGTAGCAGTATCCCAAAGCTTGTATGCGCTTAGGATGGTCTTCATCTTGAACTTCCAGAGTGGATAGTTAGTGCCGTCCAACTTTTTGCTTTCACCGAACGGTGGGATTCGCAGTGGTGCAGGCTGGGCCATCTCTCACAATCTGCTCGCAAACAGAAACACACTACCAAATCTTCTTGCTAGAGCCCAAGCTCTGATACCATGTAAGAAAACAATACAACGTGTGTGCTCAACAGATAACGGGATCTCGTATGCAAGAGAGAAAGGACTGATAGTATGGAGAATCAAAATTTTGATTACTGTAAAGCTGATACAATAGATGGCGCTGCCTCCCAGCTGTGCGCTCCTGTGTGAGAAGATTCGATGGCGTGCTGGAAATAGTAGAGGACGGAGGCTGGATGCTAAGGAATCATGGTTGCTGTAGCTAGTGATGATGATGGTCTTCATGGGCTTGCTCTTATATAGCCACCAGTCGTAGTCGGTTAGACCCAATTGAGTGACCGACCCAGTCCGCCGAAAATGGCCGACTCAGTCCTGAAAACGGCCGAATGACCGACTGGGGGTCGGTCCCAAAATTGGCCACTGACCACACGATAGAACCATGGCCCAGAATAGAGCAACTAACCTACGGACCCCGTTTGGCCCAGAGCCATCCGGGATCGTTTGGGGCTCCAAATAGCCCCGCAACCCGAGAGTGGGCTGCCCCGGGAAATGCTCCGTCTACCCTCAGTGCGGTCAGTCATGGGATGCCTTCCCGCACTTGCATGTAGCCTAGTTGGGAGTGTGCCAACTCCATCTGAAGCCGTCTAGACATGAGGCCACACATGGCCCCCATCTGGTGTCCAAACCAGGACCTACTGGATAACCAAGCTAATCAAATGCCTTCTCCTCATATGGGGGGCTTACAAGTAGAGTTAGTTGGTTCCCGCATAGTTACACGAGAGTGGAGCATTGATATCTAACAATAACAACCTTTTGCATCCAAAAGTACCAAAAAATCAGGAAGACGAGCATCCGATATTACAAAGAACATCCAAAAGAAACCAAGAAAATGGGCATCCGAGAATGGTGATCACATCCAAACAAGTACTCAACAGTAATGCATATGTGCCACGTCCAAACAAGTACTTAATAAATAATCCATATGTGCCATGTCCAAATGAGTACTCAAGAAGTAATCCATATGTGTTCATTTGAAAGACGTTGAACCTTGCCATGTGCAAACGAGTACGCAATATGACCATGTCAAAATGAGTACTCAATAAGTAATCCATATGTGTCCATTGTGAAAGCCAGATAAATATGTGTCACATCCAAATGAGGACTTAGTAATAATCCATGTACCACATCCAGAGGAGTAAATATGTGTTCTTGAGATATCGAGCTCCACTCGCGATATGCCAAGGTGACCGTTGTGCATTTATGTCACCGACTTGTTAGCTGCAGATGCGGTTGGTACACCGCCCATGAATAATAGCTGGATGATAGCTATCCTTATCTACACTAGTTCGTGGCTCAATTAGTATGCCACCTTAGTTAGTTGAGTTTGGTTTGAGACCCACATATAGGGTTCTTCTATTTCTTTTTACTAGAGTTCTTTTGGCTTTCACAACTAAGAAGAGGAAAACTATTTTCAGCCTCCACCTTTGTGTGTATTCCCCCATTGTGTATGTGAGAAAGCCGCAAGTGAGACTCCTTCCCTCTCTCCCACTATCTTCACATGGTATCAGAGCCTTGTTCATGGTAAGGAGCTCAAGAAAGCAAACCAAGTTCGCGGTGTCCTGGTAAGAGGACCAGTGTTGCTTTCTTATTTCGAGTTTGGGAGCAAATCTCTGCAGGTAGCACAGCCAGAAGTGCAAGAGTGCACTGTCTCAGATTGAGATGCCCTTCGCGGTGTGGCGAGAGTGCAGTATATGCTGCGGGAAGAGGACGAAGCCCTAGGTGACTTTATTTTTCTGATTCGAGGCCATTTCGGGGCCCGTTTTGAAGGCGAAAGTTCTTCGCAGCCAGGCACTCAGGAAAAGGCCCTGTTTTTGCTGTGTGACCACTGCTCTGCTGGTCGGTGAAAAGCCTTGCCGCAGAAACTGCGTCGTATGCCTGTGTGCAGATATATTGGGAGTTGCAGAATCATGCTTGTTTCCTGTTGATGCAAAATCGTCACGGAAAGTGACTGTGTGGTCAAATACCACTTTTGTCAGTTTTGCAGATCTGCCCGTGTGAGGCAAAAGCTGTGTTTTTTGCAGTGAGAGAATATTTTGCAGTGTTCTGTAATGGCGTCTGATTCTCTTTCACAGATTGTCACAGAAAATCTTGACAAGAACAACTTCCAGGCATGGAAGTTTAGAATGACAAATTTCCTCATGGGAAAAGGCTATTGGGAGTTCATTACAGGAAATGAAGAAGAACCAGTTCTTCCTAATGTTCCCAATCAACAGGAAATGCAGGATTTTAAAGGATGGCATGAGAAAGCCAGGAAAGTTATGTACTGGCTGTCTATCAGTATTTTTGATTCTATGATTGTGCATATTCAGGATGCAAGTATGCCAAAGGAGGCATGGGATACTTTGGCAAAAATGTACAGCACAAATACGCAAGCCAGGAAAATGCAGCTCAAACAGGAGCTACACAATGTGCAGAGAGAAAATTTGAGCATAAATGACTACCACATGAAGGTGAAGAAAATTGCAGATGCACTTGCTTCCATTGGGTCGCCAGTGGAAGATGATGATCTAGTTTCTGTGACCTTGAATGGTCTAGGAAAGGATTATGCACAGTTCCGGACATCCATTGCCGTCCGTGAAAAATTTCCTGATTTTGAAGAGTTGTTTGCTCTTCTAATTTCTGAAGAGCAAAGAAATGGGGGTGCATCTTCTTCAGGAGGAACTTCAAAAGAAACTGTCTTCTACTCAAATGCTGGAAGAGGTAGAGGCAGAGGTAGAGGAGGCCGATCTGGAGGCCATGGTAGAAATCAAAATATGCAGCAAACTCAAGAAAACCAATCCTATGGAGGAGGACGTGGTAACTCTAGAGGCAGGGGGAGCCAAAGAGGCCGTGGTGGATGGCAGAGAGGCCAAAATGCAAACAGCAATGTTGAATGCTACTACTATGGTAAAATGGGTCATATGGCTAAGGACTGCTACAAAAAGCAGAATGACATTATGAATGGAAAATCGCAGCAAGGCAATTATGCATCTTCCAGTAGACAGGGTGATGACAGAAATGAGCATCTATTTATGGTGCAGCATATGACCAATTCTGTGACAAGTGCAGAAGAACGAAATGATGTGTGGTATGTTGACTCAGATGCGTCAAACCACATGACACCTTCATGCAGAATGGATGTAGGATGCAAGGAAAATGGAAAAACCAGGATTTGTGGAGACTGGTGATGATACTGCACATCCTATTGTGCAGATTGGTAAAATTCCTTTGTCTATGCAAGATGGGAAAAAGAACTACCTGTCTGATGTATTTCATGTCCCGAACATCACCAAGAACCTGGTTTCTGTTGGTCAAATGGTTGAGCAGGGCTTGCAGGTCAGATTTAATCCTCATGGATGCTTTGTTGAGGATATAAAAAATAAAGGTCGCTTGATAGCAAAAGGAAAGAAGAAGGGCAGGATGTTTACGTTGGATGCGGACATGCCTGAATTGAGTGCAGCAATGTTTGCACATGGGACCGGTGTAGTTGTAGATATTGATATCTGGCATAAACGCATTAGTCATGTTAATATACAGCGACTTAAATCAATGCAAGCCCAAAATATTGTTGCAGGATTGCCTAAATTCAAGGTTGCAGAAATGCATAAGGTTTGTGAAGCCTGTCAATTTGGAAAACAGGCAAGGAAACCATTTCCTAGGCATGTTCAAGAGAGTAAAAAGCCATTGGAATTAATCCACTCTGATGTGTGGACTACTAAAGCTGCATCTATTGGAGGCTGTCACTATTTTGTCACTTTTATTGATGAGTTCAGCAGAAAAGTTTGGGTGTATTTTATGAAAAAGAAAAGTGAAGTGTTTGGGCACTTCAAAGCTTTTAAAGCTATGGTTGAAAAAGAAACAGGCCTGCAAATAAAATGCCTAAGGTCAGATGGAGGGGGAGAGTACCTCTCAAATGAGTTTGCAAGGTTCTTGCAGGAGCATGGCATAAAGCAGCAATATTCATGCAGTCATACCCCACAGCAAAATGGAATTGCAGAAAGGAAAAATAGGCATATTAGAGAGGTATCTCGGGCCATGCTAAATGAGAAAGATCTACCAGATTATTATTGGGCTGAAGCAGTTGCTACAGCAGTTCACATAATGAACAGGACTCCCACTGCAGCAATACATGGCATGACGCCAGAGGAGATGTATACTGGTAGGAAACCAGACATTTCTCATTTAAAAATTTTTGGTTGCATTGCCTATGTTCATGTGCCAGATGAGTTGAGGTCCAAGTTGGATCCAAAAGCTGAGAAGTGCATCTTTATTGGTTATTCTCTGCAGCAGAAAGGGTATAGATGCTATAACCCTTCTACTCGTAAGTTTACAGTGAGCAGAGATGTTGTCTTTTATGAGATGAGCAGCTGGTATAAACCAATAAATGTGATGATTGATGTAGATGCACAAAATGGTAATGCTGCACAGAATTCACAGTAGCAATCACAAAATATCAGTGGACCTGCAGTGTCCTCTAGCAGTGGTTCACATACTTCACCATGGACAGGCAGATTGAGATCAGGAGAATCTCCTCAAAGCAATGCAGATAGTGGTACGCAGGTATCACGAAAAGGAAAAGAGAAGGTAGATCAGCCCATGTTTGATGTGAATGTAGGTCACTCTTATGTGGATGGTGAATCCAGTGGCTCAGAACAGAGCATTGATGATGAGTTGGGTATTCCTTCTATTGTTACACCTGGAGTAAGGAAGACCAGGGATGTTTTCAGAGCACCTGGAAGTGAGCCTATTTTGAGCAGGTCTATCAGGGTTAGGTATCCTATGGATAGGCTGAAATATGATGGATTTATAGCCATTCACTATGCCTATATGGTCAAAGTGATACAGGAACTAGAACCCACTTCTTTTGAGCAAGCCATGGGAAATGAAAAATGGGAGAAAGCCATGGATGAAGAAATGGATGCCTTGGAAGCAAATGCTACATGGGAATTGGTGCCTTTGCCTAAAGACAAGAATGCAATTGGCTGTAAGTGGGTTTACAAGATCAAGCACAATGCAGATGGTTCTGTGAATAGATACAAGGCAAGATTAGTTGTCAAGGGGTATGCACAGACATACGGCATTGATTATGAAGAAACATTCAGTCCGGTTGCAAGGATGGCAACTGTAAGAGTAGTCATTGCTATGGCTGCATCAAAGGGATGGTCTTTACACCAGATGGATGTAAAGAATGCCTTCTTGCATGGTGATTTGCAAGAAGAGGTCTTTATGGACAGCCAGCAGGTTATGTTCATGTTATTCATCCTGAGTTTGTTTGCAGGTTGAAGAAAGCCTTGTATGGCTGGAAGCAAGCACCTAAAGCATGGTCTGACAAGATAGGACAGTATCTTGTCACTATTGGCTTTCAGATTTCCAAAGCAGATTTCTCACTCTATGTGAGAAAAACAGAGAAAGGGATTATGCTGCTTGTCATTTATGTGATGATTTGATCATCACAGGTGATAGTGATGAAGATATCCTTCATGTGAAAATGCTATTGAAGCAGAAGTTTGAGATGAAGGATTTGGGAGAGCTACGTTATTTCTTGGGCATTGAGGTGGGATACAGCTCTTGCAGAGGCAGTATGGATTGGACATGCTGTCCAAATATGGGATGACAAGCTGTAAGCCAATTTTAGTTCCTTTGGAGCAGAATGTGAAGCTGAGCACAGATGCAGGTGAGCTTCTGGAAGACCCTATTATGTACAGACGCATAGTAGGAAGTTTGATTTATATGACTATTACCAGGCTAGATTTGAGCTATGCTGTTGGATTGGTAAGTCAGTTTATGCAGGCTCCAAGGAAACCACATTTGGATGCGGCTAGACGCATACTCAGGTATGTGAAGTCCACATTGCAGTATGGACTATTTTATGAGGCTGGGGTTCAGATACAGTTGCATGGATACACTGATGTTGATTGGGCTGGTAGTATTTCTGATAGACGATCTACCAGTGGGTATATGTTCTCTTTTGGGAGTGCTGCAGTCACTTGGAGCAGCAAGAAACAACCTACAGTAACCTTATCGAGCACAGAGGCTGAGTACAGGGGTGCAACAATGGCTGCATGTGAGGTAGCTTGGTTGCATAAGCTACTCTATGATATGCATCAGTCTACAGATGGGCCAGTTGTCATTTATTGTGACAACATGAGCAGTATACACTTGGCAAATAACCCAGTCTATCATGCTAGAACAAAGCACATTGAGATGCATTATCACTATGTGCGGAAGAAGGTTTTACTAGGTCTTATTGATCTAGTTTATGTCAGCACAGAGGATCAGGTAGCTGACATATTCACGAAAGCATTGGGCGCAGAGAAGCTGCGCAAGTTCAGAGACCTGCTTGGTGTGCAGGAATTGGGATTGAGCTCGAGGGGGACTGTTGAGATATCGAGCTCCACTCGCGATATGCCAGGGTGACCGTTGTGCATTTATGTCACTGACTTGTTAGCTGCAGATGCGGTTGGTACACCGCCCATGAATAATAGCTGGATGACAGCTATCCTTATCTACACTAGTTCGTGGCTCAGTTAGTATGCCACCTTAGTTAGTTGAGTTTGGTTTGAGACCCACATATAGGGTTCTTCTATTTCTTTGTACTAGAGTTCTTTTGGCTTTCACAACTAAGAAGAGGAAAACTATTTTCAGCCTCCACCTTTGTGTGTATTCCCCCATTGTGTATGTGAGAAAGCCGCAAGTGAGACTCCTTCCCTCTCTCCCACTATCTTCACATGTGTCACATCCAAACAAGGAGTCAGTAATAATCCATGTACCACATCCAGACGAGTACTCAAGTAGTTAGCCATATGCCACGTCCAAATAAGTACTCAAGTAATTAGCCATATGTGTTCATAAATATTGTCACGTGAAAGACATTGAACCACAATAAGTAATCCATAGATGCCACGGCCAAACGAGTACTCATTAAGTCAGCCATAGGTGTTCACCATGAAAGACATATAGGTATACCTCACCACATAAAGGGCAAAATAAATGTATGCCTTGCTTGAACCAATAAGTAAATACATACCATAAATCATCAATAAGTTAATCGACAAAGAAGAAAGAAATCATTGGTCTAGCAAGACCTTGCATGCACTCATAAATATAGATGACTTTGAAAAACAAAGTAGATATACTCATCCTGTAGGTATCGAATGTGCATTTAATCCATTGGATTGTATCTAGGCATATGTGCAAACCTGCATGTACTCAGAGAAACAACTGAGTGTGATGAAAGAGAATATATGAGCTCACCTTGGAAATAAACGAGTGCCTTGAAAACGACAAGAAAATATGTGAGAAGCACCTTTGCATATGTGAAGTAATGTATCCAAGGAGTAATAATATCAAAGCTAAATAGAAAAGAAACATTGAAAGAAAACATGTTAGAATGTGAACAACGTAAAACATTCGGCAAGTCCTTTTCTTTCATAGGATGGACCAACTTATGAAAGTGAAGCTAGTGTTGAATACATGACGAGCAAGTCAAGCAAGATGTTAGCTTATAAGAGAGAAATAAATATTAGATCGATATTTTCTTTTGCATATCAAGCATAACTACATGATATTTAGCCTACTCCACATCAAATACAATGGATGGCCTATAGGCATGCTTGATTAACAAAAATGAAAGAGAACCTGCTTTTAAAATCATAAGATAATCGAAAGTAACTCACCTTCAAAATAACATAAAACATTTAGGAAATCAAAAGTAAATGATAAGATAATCGAAGAAAATCTAGCCTTCAAAACAATACAAAATATTTTGGAAGCTCCTTTGAATCAATTAGCTCATGCTAAAAGTAAAGCTTGATATAGAATATTTGGCAAGTCTCTTTAACCGAGATTTATGGAAACTTGAAGCTATAGCTAAACTTGCTAGCAAAACAAATTAATACATGTATTATTATTGTGAATAAAGCACCAAGCATATGAATGTAGTGGAAGACAAATAACATAACCTTTCAAGTACAATATCAAGAACAAGGCATTGTACTAAACTACGATGATATCATGGTTCCCAATCATGTGCAACATTAAAGAAAATTGGTTCATCTTTATACGAATAGGCAAAGAAAAGCTCCAACACATAGATGTATATCATAGTGATTGCTGAAAAACAATCAAGTTTTGTGAGGCACTCGAGTATAGATATTGACAGAGCTCTTTGGTTGAAGGATGCTCTATGAATGTTGAGTAGCAAAGCACTTACAGAAAGACTCAGCAAGCAATGAACTAAATAAGAAACTGGTCAGTAAAGGATGCACTAAATAAAAAACTAGCTTAATATATGTGAAGCATCATTGGCTTTTACTTTTGCAAAAGCAGCATGAAACCACAAGTGATGAAGCATTAAACTCTTGTTTTCACTTATGACCTAATAGAAATCAAAAATTGCTTTCATATGATAGATAACCTTTTGTCCAAGTGATTTTCTCAAATCAACTTTCTGGTCTATTGAACTTATATAATTATCTCTGCAAAAGCATGTGGATTGGGCTACCTTACTCTTAAGAGACAAGATTGAGACTCTAATTGGCATAGATTAGATAAGATCTTGATCCCTAAAGATTGGCTATGCTTACAACAACGCTCGGGGGGGTCAGTCATCATATGTAACCCTATCACGTGAGTTCAACAAAAGGATATTTTTAATATCTAAAATTTACACAAATTAATATACATAAGGGAATTTTTCTAATAATTTTGGAAAAAATTTACTGATTTGTATAGAAAAAGAGTAAATTTTATTAGGGAAAAATTTAGAGATAAGGGAATTTACAAATAGTCCTTGAACTCACGTGATATGGAGGGTTTATACATAGTGAACCCCCCGAGCAACAACGACCCTGCGCTGTTGGTTTTTATGGATATGACCGATGGGTGTTGGGTCTCCTCTTCATCTAAATTTCATGGAGTCCTATAGATAAAGAAGATTGCTTTATGTGATTGAGCATCATATTTCTTCATGTGGGAATATAAAAGCACGATATGCCAGTGTGTTAAATCCAAGGAAACATAAATACTGAGTACAAGATGGTGTGATCAATTGGTGGAGACTGAAAGTGGGAGGGCGACACCATATCAGGAAGCTTCTTATCATTAAGTATATATATGTATATATATATATATATATATATAAATTTCTTTTGCTTTTGCTTCAAATATTATTGATTCTATGAAAGTATGAACCTTTTCCAACCTCATGTCCTATATCAATTCTTCTCTGTTATGAGTGTTCATCTTCCTGTCCAAACACTCTTCTACCAGTTTATTTTGACAGCAGGAAACAAAAAGAAATAATCATAACTTTCTTACCTGAAATCGGAATATAGTGATCCAACCAGTCAAAATAACCGATGCATACGGTTCAAACAAGCTAGCGTGGGCCGTTTTCATCAATCATGACCATAACGCTTATTTGTGATGCATCTTTGATAACTTTTGCATATCAACTCAAAACCTAGCAATCAAGTAGTCGAAACGATCAAAAAGAACGTTTTGTGAATGAAAATATTGTCAAATTGACAAAAAACACATTGCTTTCTCCTCACAATCACACTACAGCATAGCCAAGCTTTGATACTATGTTGAGAGGAAGAGAAAGAGGAGAGAGACAACACAAGAGTTGTGTTGAGAGGAAGAGAAAGAGGAGAGAGACCGACACAAGAGTTGCTCCTAAGAAAGTGATTCTATTCATAGCTCATAGGCATATATATAGTAGAGGACTAGGCTGAGTTAGGGCAAGCTATATATAGCTCTAGCAGTTAAGAGATAGTAAGGTTCTTCGAGTTCCCATGTTGTATCATGAGAATAGTGTTGCCACTGCATCACTAGTTTTTCATCCTTTAAGAAAAAGAGAAAGTAGTGTGGAGTGCTATGACCAATCAAGGCATCACCACCTTTTTGTATGAAAGGTAGAATAAAGCTCTTCCAATCATACATCCTTTCAACCATGGAGCATACTATACCTTCCTTGCGACCACCAACTTGCCTCCCACATTTTCTTATCAAGTCATCCATCGTCTCCATGTCCTTGTGTTTTAGCTCTCTTGAGAGTGTGCTAAAAACCTAATCGATATCCTCATGTGTATGTCCAACCAACAAAAACCCAACTTCAATCGCATTGAAGATTTGATGAGCAATTAGCATTGAGCAAAATGAAAAAAAGAGTACATTCTTATTCTCTCATTCGCATTTGTATGCCTGTATTCTCAAAAGCTGGTAGGTGACCCTTTTCTGCATGTACATCGTGAATTGCCTTCATAACTAACATTGCAACTTGATTGCTATCATGTAGATGCGAGGAATCAATCCACATGTCTACTAAATCCATGCACTAACACTCCACATAGATGTGTCTTCAAAAAGTATTTTCCTTGTAGCTTAGGTGGAGTATTAATGAATCGAGTTAATGTTGTTGTGTTCTGATCCATACCATCTACAATAACTCACATGTAGTCATTTGGATGAGAAGTAGCTTGCTCCTTCCAAAATGCATATTTTAGTCTAGAATGCTGAACAATTCCATGATGAAATTCTCTTTTTTTTTTGTATGATTCTCTTTGTTCTGGAGACGTTGCACCCTCAAGTGCTCACTTTAGATCATCACAATCACTGCACTTTGACATTTTTTGCCTTTTTGGGATTTTACATGTACAAAGCTCTTCTTCAAAAGAGTATACAAATTGTGAAAATAAGTTGGAGCATGCCCTCGTTTCCTCTGTGTTTCTCCAATAGACTTAAATACTTCTTTTATTGTCGAACCTATTGGAAGATGAATTTTAGATAGATGGAGTTGAGGTAAAGCACTTTCATGAATGCAGTCTTTTAAAAATTGTTGTTGTCGAGACCATTGAGGCTCTTGTTTTGGGCCTTCCTTTACTCCATACTTTGCTTTCTTAGCCAAATACCAGTATGTGCCATGTGATAATCCTGTAGTAATGTGATATGCATTATTGCAAATACTTTTTCCATTTATACAAGGCTTTATCTGTTGTTCAAAGTTTTTATTTTTCATGTCATTTACGAGAAAGTAAGAGAGCCTCATGAGTAGGTATTCATTTCTTTTGCTTCCTCTTCTTTGCCACACCTGTTCTCTACATCCCTTGATGTCAAGTAAGTTAATGGAATGCATACAACTTCAATTGCAACATGTAGATTGCATTGCTTTTAGCATAACATATTCATTTATTACTCTTATTCTCTTTGGTTGCTTTTCTACATCTGCCTAGTCTACTTTGCACCCTTACCTTTTCTGCCCTCTCTAATTCAAGAGTGTGGATTGCATCTTGAGCTTATATCAAGACAGTGATTAGAATGGCATCATTCAGCTCTAGGGCTTCAACCTCCATAAGAGCGGCTCTACATTCCACCAAAGATTAATTCAAGGTTATTCTCTCCTTTTGAGTCTATCTTCCCAGTGCTTAGTGACCTTTATCAATGCTCTTATTGCTTATTCAACTTAGAGTAGGAGTTTAAGGAGCGATTTGCCTCATGACCCCATAGGTTAATTATTTCTTTGACAAAGATTTCAACATGCAATAGTGTCTTGTCAAACTTAAATTGTATATCAAAAGATCTACCTATGGAACGTGGAATAGCAAATTGCCAAGCTAGCATATCTGGCATACCGAAATCAAGAAGGAAACCACCATCATGGGTCCTAAATCCACCATCGTTTCTCATAGAAATAATACCTATCAAGCCTACTAGCACTAAACCTAGACCTTTTCCTCCTATTACTCCATGACAACCCACTCAGACCCTCCGGAACCAAATCATAGCATCAATTAAGAACTTATTAAAACACAAGTCTTCCCATGCCTCAAGCTTCACCCTTAGCAAACCTCCTATGGAAGATGACCTATCTTCAGATGAAACAATCATATCCAAGTCACTAGGGAGAATCCTTTTACCCCCATTGATCAACTTGTTGAGGGAGAGATAGCACTCTAACCTAAGAAACAACTCATTGGGATCATACAGTTAAGAACATTGAACAAAAATCCCACCACAGCTATATCAAATAGCATTGGCTTTGATTTGTGTCCAAGTGTCTTGATTTGTCTTTACAACATCACCTAGTGGGATGGATTTCTAATTGATAGGTGTGTAGGAATAATTTCCAATTTAATAAAATTGTTTTTTCTTTGACATCTATTTCCTTGCTTGGTGGGACAGGGAAAAAGGAGAATTGAAGAGTTGATTGCCAAGTACAAAGAAGACTTTACCAAAATTAGTAATGACTTGGATGCACACATGCAAAATTATCCTATGGCCAGACGCAATAAAGTTCCTCAAGATGTGGCCCACTTTGATGTTGCTGGTACCAATTTGGATGCTTCTGGGAGCCTCCCCAAGAAAGAGGACTTGCACTCTAGCCATTCTACTGATGTTGATGATTCTTCCTCTTTTGAAGATTCTTTTCACATGGCTTGCTCAAAAGGAGTTGGTTCTGGTTCATGTATCACTTTCACGATATAGGCATAGTGAATGGCTGTAAATCCATCATATTTCAGCCTATCCACATGATAACTCTGGTAGTCAAAACATCCCTTGTCTTCCTCACTCCAGGTGTAACAACAAAAGGAATACCCAACTCATCATCAAGGCTCTGTTCTGAGCCACTGGATTCACCATCCACATAAGAGTGACCTGCATTCACATCAACCATGGGCTGATCTACTTTCTCTTTTCCCTTTCGTGATACTTGCATACCACTATCTGCATTGCTTTGAGGAGATTCTCGTGATCTCAATCTGCCTATCCATGGTGAAGTGTGTGAACCACTGACACTTTGAGTCCACTAATATTTTGTGATTGTTGCTGTGAATTTTGTGCAGCATTACCATTTTGTGCATCTACATCATCAATCACATTTACTGGTTTATACTAGCTACTCATCTCATCAAAAACAACATCTCTACTCACTGTAAACTTATGAGTAGAAGGGTTATAACATCTATACCCTTTCTGCTGTAGAGAATAACCAATAAAGATGCACTTCTTAGCTTTTGGATCCAACTTGGATCTCAACTCATCTAGCACATGAACATAGGCAATGCAACCAAAAAATTTCAAATGAGAAATATCTGGTTTCCTACCAATATACCTCTCCTCTAGCGTCATGCCATGTATTGCGGCAGTGGGAGTCCTGTTCATTATGTAGACTATTGTAGCAACTACTGCAGCCCAATAATAATCTAGCAGGTCTTTTTCGTTGAGCATGGCATGAGATACCTCTCCAATATGCCTATTTTTCCTTTCTGCAAGTCCATTTTGCTGTGGGGTATGACTGCATGAATATTGCTGCTTTATGCCATGCTCCTACAGGAACATTGCAAACTCATTTGAGAGGTACTCTCCCCCTCCATCTAACCTTAGGCATTTTATTTGCAAGCCTATTTCTTTCTCAACCATAGCTTTAAAAGCTTTGAAATGCCCAAACACTTCACTTTTCTTTTTCATAAAATACACCCAAACTTTTCTGCTGTAGTCATCAATAAAAGTGACAAAATAATGACAGCCTCCAATAGATGCAGCTTTAGTAGTCCACACATCAAAGTGGATTAATTCCAATGGCCTCTTACTCTCTTGAACATGTCTAGGAAATGGTTTCCTTGCCTATTTTCCAAATTGACAAGATTCACATACCTTATGCATTTCTGCAACCTTGAACTTAGGCAATCCTTCAACAATATTTTGGGCCTGCATTAATTTAAGTCGCTATACATTAACATGACCAATGCGTTCATGCCAGATATCAATATCTGCAACTACACCAGTCCCATGTGCAAACATTACTGCACTCAATTCAGGCATGTCTGCATCCAACGTAAACAACCTGCCCTTCTTCTTCCCTTTTGCTATCAAGCGACCTTTATTTTTCATATCCTCAACAAAGCATCCATGAGGATTAAATCTGACCTGCAAGCCCTGCTCAACCATTTATAGAAACCAGGTTCTTGGTGATATTCGGGACATGAAATACATCAGACAGGTATTTCTCTTTCCCATCCTACATAGACAAAGGAATTTTACCAATCTGCACAATAGGATGTGTAGTATCATCACCAGTCTCCACCTTTCCATTTTCCTTTCATCCTGCATCCATTTCGCATGACCTGTCATGTGGTTTGACACACCTGAGTCAACATACCACACATCATTTCTTTCTTCTACACTTTTCATAGAATTGGTCATGTGCTGCACCATAAACAAATGCTCATTTCTGTCATCACCCTGTCTACAAGAGGATGCATAATTGCCTTGCTGCAATTTTCCATTCATGATGTCATTCTGCTTTTTATAGTAGTCTTTAGCCATATGACCCATTTTACCATAGTAGTAGCATTCAACATTGCTGTTTGCATTTTGGCCTCTCTGCCATCCACCATGACCTCTTTGGCTCCCCCTGCCTCCAAAGTTACCACGTCGTCCTCCATAGGACTGGTTTTCTTGAATTTGCTGCATATTCTGATTTTTGCCACGGCCTCCAGATTTTGGCATGCTCTACCTCTGCCTCTACCTCTTCTAGCATTTGAGTAGAAGACAGTTTCTTTTTAATTTCCTACTGAAGAAGATGCACCACCATTTCTCTGCTCTTCAGAAATTAGAAAAGAAATCAACTCCTCAAAATCAGGAAAATTCTCACGGATGGCAATGGATGTCCAAAACTGTGCATAATCCTTTCTTAGACCATTCAAGGTCACACAAACTAAATCATCATCTTCCACTAGCGACCCAATAGAAGCAAGTGCATCTGCAATCTTCTTCACCTTCATGTGATAATCATTGATGCTCATATTTTCTCTCTGCACATTATGCAACTCTTGCTTGAGCTGCATTTTCCTAGCTTGCGTATTTATGCTATACATTTTTGTCAAAGTATCCCACGCCTCCTTTGGCGTGCTTGCATCCTGAATATGCACAATCATAGAATCTGAAATACTGATAGACATCCAGTACATAACTTTCTTGGCTCTCTCATGCCAGCCTTTAAATGCTTGCAACTCCTGTTGATTGGGAACATTAGGAATAATTGGTTCTTGTTCAGCTCCAGTAATGAACTCCCAATAGCCTTTTCCCTTAAGGAAATTCGTCATTCTAAACTTCCATGCTGGGAAGTTGTTCTTATCAAGCTTTTTAGTGACTATTTGTGAAAGAGCATCAGACACCATTACAGAACACTGCAAAAATATTCTGTCACTGCAAAAAACACAACTTTTGTCTCACAAGGGCAAATCTGCAAAACTGACAAAAGTGGTATTTGACCACACAGTCACTTTCTAGTGACGATTTAGCATCAACAGGCAATAAGAATGATTCTATCACTCCCAATATCTTTGTGGCAACTTTTCACCGATTTGCAGAATAGTGGTCGCACAGCAAAAACAGGGCATCTTTCTGAGTGCCTGTGGAAAACTTCCGCCACCAAAATGGGCCCCGAAATGGCCTCAAATCAAAATGGCCTGTAGTATATACTGCTCTCTCACCACACCGCGAAGGGCGTCCCAATCTAAGACAATGCACTCTTGCACTTTCTGGCTATGCTACCTACAGAGATTTGCTCCCAAACTCGAAAAAGAAAAGAAACACTAATCCTTTTACCAAGACACCGCAAACTTGGTTTTCTTCCTTGAGCTCCTTACCACGAACCGAGCTCTAATACCATGTGAAGAGAGTGGGAGAGAAGTAAGGAGTCTCACTTACATCTTTCTCACATACACACTCGGGGAATACACACAAAGGTGGAGGCTGAAAACAGTTTTCCTCTTCTTAGTTGTGAAAGCCAAAGAAATCTCTCTAAGTACAAAAGGAATAGATGAACCCTATATGTGGGTCTCAAACCAAACTCAGCTAACCTAGGTGGCATACTAACTGAGTCACTAACTAGAGTACATAAAGAGAGCTGTCATCCAGCTATTTTTCATGGGCGGTGTACCAATCGCATCTGCAGCTAACAAGTCGGTGACATAAATGCACAACGATCACCTTGGCATATCACAAGTGGAGCTCGATATCTCAACAGATACCATCCAATGTATAGGTATGCTGGTCGGGAATCAGCTAGAGACGATTACGGATAAAAATCACTACAAGGGCATTTTAAAATGCCCTCGAGCAACTTTAAAAATGCTTTAAACGTTTGAATACAACGTTTTAAAACTTACATTTTAATACCGCTGCAAATCCCTGGTATCATGGACTCTCTGTGGATAGCATGGAGTCGAGCAAGAAACTGCAGTACAATGAAGTCTATTGCTACAGCTGGGCATAGTGGAGAATGAAAAATGAGGACGGACACATCAGAGAGCACAAAGATGAGGAGAATGATGGCAAACACAATAGAGAGAAAAATGACACTAGAGTAAAGGAGAAAAGGGACAAGGCCCTCAACACTGGAGCAGAGGAGCAAATGACGCTCCGATCAAAATGATGGATGACAGAGCTACAATTGTGAAGGCCGAGCTTCTCGCTGCTGGTGGTGTTTGAGCAGAGGGAGTGAGAGGGCCACGGGGCAAAGGAGAGGGAGTGGTTGGATGGAGGGCAAAGAGGGTAGTGGCCCGTGAGGGTAGCTGGGTGGAAGCAATGGCAAGCAAGGTGAAAATGTTGCTGCCAAATTGCAAAAAACTTACTATCTTAAAGCTTGAAAGAATGTGCAGGGTTTAAAAAAAATGATCCTAGAATGTATATGCTTTGTGCATCCTTATCGACAAGAATCTGCTACTCGAGTTGTATCACAACCACCCATTTGCCCTCTACGTATGGCGATGGTGATTGTAATTGTGGGACAGATGGAATTCTTCTATGGTGAGCTTTTGGATGGGATGAGGAGCATGGGAGTGTGGTTGTCATTGGAGCCAGAAGAGCAGGAAAGCTGCGATGAGAGGGGGGAAGAATAGCTGCCATGCGAGCAGCATCGCGCTTAATTTTTGCATTAGCTTACGTTAATATTTAGTTATTTTGCATATCCCCTTTAGCCTTAGGTGAATACGATTGATTTTTGGATGGTAGGGGAGCAAAATAGGGACCCGTAGTTGATCCAATCGAATGTGTGAGTAACGAAACAATTAGACGGAAAAATTACAACCTAAATTCGATGCTGGAATGTGAAGATCTTGAATTTTTGAATTAGTGAGACCCATTAGGAATAGTGGAGTAACCACCTTTCAATTAGAGGAAAAGATTCTCAATCACAAAAAGATTGGAATTGGAAATGAAGAATTCGAATTGAGATAGGAATTGTGACCCATAATGGAACTGTCCAAAAGACACGGTTCTTGTGATCTTTGGCGATATTGATCCCATACAACTTGAAGGATCTGACAACACTCCTGTTGCACATCCCACACATAATCAAACTTGGGTGGGTATGGCAAGGCAGCCTCGTTGTATTGCTTGATCCACCAATTGGACTAGCATGCTTTCTATGTCTTTGAGGTTTCTCAACTACCAAAATGGATTAAGACCCACATGGATGTCTTTAGAACTAGAGGGGATGACATATTCGAGTTGCATATAGGAAGAATATTTGACCAAATTCGACAATTAATTTATCCTCTACTCTGGCATGAATGTCTTCGCTCTGGATCTGTGCGTAGATGAAAAGCTCTTACATTCTTAAAGAGAATTGCCTGAAAGGGTGACGGAGAACTTGAATGTCAATGTCAACGTATGCGAGAGAAAGAGAAAAACATGGAGGGGAGAGAGAGAGAGAGAGAGAGAGAGAGAGAGAGAGAGAGAAAGGAAGAGAGAGGGAGAGAGAGGGAGAGAGAGAGAGAGAGAGAGAGAGAGAGAGAGAGAGAGAGAGAGAGAGAGAGAGACTCCCTAGGAGTTTCAGGGTTTTTGATTCACTTGCCTTCAAAATTCAAAACTTATGCTAGATCTCAATATATAGCTGGGACCTTAAATCGATCGGTAAAGGTAGTCTTCGTTTATGACTCACCTATTCACATATCATCTTTCATGCAAACTGTAGCCATTCTAATTAGACTTTGCATCCTACTCTTTCATCACAGTATGCAAGATTTAATCATTGATTAGCCAAGGTCTTGCAACTACGTGTGCTTTAACTCATTTGGTACTATATTTTTCAATTCAATCAACCATGCCAAATTTAGTCTCTATGGTCTACATGAGATCCTTAACCTCCAAGTTCATAGATCCAAGCTTCAATTGTTTTATCTTCTCTTCGGGTTTTATAAATTAAAGTAGAGCCACATTTGTTTTGAATTGATTTGTTGTTGATCTTGGATTGTTGAACCATTGAAGGCCTCAAAGTTGGCAGGACTCTTCCATGTTTGCATTGAATTAGTTGGAGTATTAGGGAACGAAACAAGGGAAACATTGTGCAATTCAAAATCTTGGATTAGTGAACTCCCATGTTGTATCATGAGAATAGTGTTGCCACTGCATCATTGGTTTCTCATCCTTTAAGAAAAAGAGAAAGTAGTGTGGAGTGCTATGACCAATCAGGGCATCACCACCTTTTTGTATGGATGCAGGTTGCATACTAGTATGGTGAATAGATGATTGATGAAATGCATTAATACCTGACACTTATATGATTCCCTAAATCAAAAAAGGACCCATGACTAGATTATGCGCTAACCAATGTTACGTATGACATCTGTACCTCGGTCACTCTGCCCACGTTGTTTGCCTATCCCATTGTTCGTCATCACAATCTGCCCATAGTAACAAGGTCTCTGCTCTATCCATCACGAGTAACAATTTGCAAACTCTGCACATATCAACACGATATGTTATCCATCTGTCACACAATTGTAGCAAGATAATAATCACGAATGAACAAGAAGAGAGATTGTAGTATGAATCAAAGTGATGAGTCTTTACAATAATTTTGGAGAAGAATCACTGCATGAAGGAGCTCGATACCACCCGTCCATCCCCGAGCTATCTCACTCTCACTCTCACTTGCATGAAGATGTTCAAATCAGATGATCAAATGATCAAATCTCAATCACACTCTCACTCTCAAAATATCTTCATCTTATCTTCTTCTTTGCGCTACCTCGATTCGCGTGCATTGGATTGTCACTTTCGCAGTGCCTCGATATGTGTGCCTTCTCTTAACTCGCGCCACCTCGAGATGCATGCCTTCTCTTCTCTTTCGCACAGCCTCGATATGCGTGCGTTGGATTGTGTGTTCTCCTTCTCACGATCTCCTCTTCTTTTATAGCCTTTCACGACTCCAAAAAAAGCGGCCAAAAGCCCCCAAAATCGACCAAAAATAGCTTTTCTTGAAAAGTGTGCGTGTGCTTTTCACCATCTTTTAGCGTGCGCTTATGATAGCAAACGCGTACAGAATCTCGACGGTATGAAAACGGCCCTGTTTGGAGCGTCACCACGCCTGCCTCATAGATCCAATGGACAAGCTCAATAGCTCATCTCGAAGATCGGACCCTCTTCTTTCCCTTTGCATTTGACCTTTCATGGCTAACTCTTCCATCTCGACCTCCATCTAATGCCTGCAACTCTTGACATGGAAATCTAGATGCACTTTTAGCTCAAAACCACTTTGTTAGCAACTTCTGACCTCCATAGAGGCATGCAAACGAGTGAACCACAAATTTTTCACTAGGAAAAAGTTTTTCTACTAAAACTCTCTCATACAAAGTTTCTTCAAATTATTTCTCCAACCAACTCAAAATCAAGCCGCAAATCCAGCCGACACCATAATGGACAAAAATCCAAAAATTTTCGACCAACACCAAACTTTCCCAAAACCTTCAAAACATCAAAACCATCCTTTTTGAACACTATCTGTGATATATATTCAAAAATATTTCATATACAAAATTGGAGCATCACACCATCACCCCATCATGGTCACCACTAACTTGTTCTTTGTAGTGCAAAGTCTACTATGAGAGTGCCTACATCCATGCACACTCTACCCACCTAGGCATGACACCTCCAAACTACCACATGTCCTCCAACACCCGATGGACTTGATTGCACCCTTGCCACTTTATTGGACCGACTTTGTCAATTTGCCAACATGTCATTGCGACATAGTGCAAGCTGGCCGCAGTCTATCTCATAAAAATTGGCCGTCTCTCAAAATAATCACATTGCCACAGTGAAATTACCTCATCATTGTTTGAAATTTACCCCTCCCATCGGCCCTCGATAGCTAGGAAAGGGAATTTGTTACGCTTTCTCGATCATGACGCCCTTGAAAAAGGTCATGCATGGCTTACTGGCCAGAGATGTCACCTGCAAATAATTGTGAACACATCTGTTGCCCATTTGGAAGGTTAACTCCAAACATACTACCGGAGCCATA
This sequence comes from Dipteris shenzhenensis, assembly GCF_047967505.1. NCBI lineage: Eukaryota > Viridiplantae > Streptophyta > Polypodiopsida > Gleicheniales > Dipteridaceae > Dipteris > Dipteris shenzhenensis. Next base: position 47,218,492 of record NC_141611.1, read on the forward strand.
GAAGATTTAATCTAAACAATAAGAAGGACTGTGCTGAAAAGGAAGATGGGTTGAAAAATGGAAACTCCTATTAATTAGTTGTAGGGAAAAGAAGAGGGGGTGAAAAGGAAGATGGAAAGGCTAGGAGTAAACAATGGGATGAAAGGGGAGGGAAGGGGGCATTAAAGAAGGAGCCACATGAGGTAAGACTAGGGAGGTGACAAGGGACCACTTATGAAGGGGGCATTAAAGATGAAGGGACATGGAGGGACAGGAGGGACCATTTATAATATTATATTTATCTTTAGGGATGTATACTACTCTATAGCTTAGTGGTAGAGGTCAAGTGAGTGAAATAAAAGATTATGGGTTCAAATCACCTCTTGAATTTCAAATACAATAATAGCAAGTCATGAAAAACGACAACGAGTCATGAGTTGTCGTTTGCAACAAGCTATTATGATTTTTCACTAGTCTTAAATATTGATCAATTTTACAATCTTTTGGAGACATTAATGAGAACTATTTTCATAACTTTTACAAAATAAGCATAGTTTCAAACTTCTTTTGAAAAATGTACATCTTGCTAATTGAAAGATGAAAAAGTTTCTACTTTTCACATCAAATGACAAATTGAAAAAAACAAGATCAATGATACGATCTAATATTCTTTGAAACTACTAATAATTCATGCATGTCTACGTAAAGTATAATACATTACTTAGAATTACAAAAATGTGCTTTTTCTTCTACGAAAACTTCATCTCAATCATTGAAGTCCATGATTTATCATTGAATTAGAGAATATATGTGGTGTTAAGATAAGTAGGTATATGTTGTCCATAGACAAAGAAGAGGCTTGTTGAAGAAATATTTTGAAAGATGTAGAAAGAAAATCAAATATCTGAATGGTCAAATTTTAGATGATTGTAAGTAGTACCATTTAGTGGTTTACTTTATTTTGATCTAAATATGAATCATCAAGATGAAAATTGTTGTCCTTTTTAAAAATGATGTAAATCTAGATTCTGGAATCCACTTTGTTGTGATAAAGTTGAACAGATAAAAATTTCCGTCAATGAAACAAAATTTCCATCCAAAAAAAGGAAAATTTCTAACATGAGTGAATGAAAATGTCATTCTAGTATAAGGAAAAACATTTCATCACATAAAACATTCATCAACGGAAAATTTTTGTGGATGGATTTTTTTTTTTTTGTCGATGAAATTTTTTCCCATTGATGAATTTATTTTTCCATCAATGAAATTTGGGATTCCAGAATCCCACTAGATTCTAGAATCCCAAAATTCATCAATGGAAAAAAATTCCATCGACAGAATAAAGTTTTCGTCGACGGAAATTTTTCGCCAATGAAAGTTTTACGTGACGAAGATTTTTGAACGATATTTTTGTTCATTCATAAATCAAAATACATATTTTTTCATATAAAATTTTTATTCTATCAACAAAACTTGACGTTTTTTAAGACAAAAATTTATTATGTTCACGCTTGTCAACATAGTGGATTCCAGAATCCAAAACTTCATGAATTTTTCAAAAAGAAGAGAGCAAGGGAGGGAGAGGGAGGGGCAAAGAGAGTGAGATCAAGGGGAAGAGAGAGAGATAGAAAGAAAGAAGTGCATGCTTATGTTTGTGGCTTGGTTTCAACCACTCACCTCACAATGTCTATCTTGATCCTTCATCAAGTCTTCCAGATCTTCATGTATGCAAGTAACCACTATAGTGATATGGGACCACCATGGTGACGATTGAGCCTTTGATCCATGAGGGCAATGTTGTTACTTATATGGAAGTCAATTCATAAGAAATTATTTCAACCAATGGACTTTAGGGAACATATCATCTAAAGGCGCTTAAACAATGCAATAAAAGAAACAAAAAAAAAGGAATTCATCGATGTGTGGACATGCCTGATTTATAGGATGTAGAAATCCTTGTATATGGATTTGAGTTAAAAATATATGGGCACTTGCACGAAAAACAATTGATATTTTGAAGCAAAAGCTCTAATGACTCTCTTAGTTGAATGAAGGAGTTTCTTCTTCTTTGTAATTTGTCGTGTTTTTCAAATTAAAGAAGAGAACACTTTTTTCAATTGATAATACTAGACATTTTGGGGTTTTGGAGTAAAATGTAAGTAATATTTTATGCATTGTTTTTTCATAAAAGTACTAGTTTTTTAAATGTTTATCATGAAGTGTATATTTCATCCCTCTAATTTCGACAAAATGCACATTTCTTGGTATTTTTTCCAAAAATGGAGCTGACTTGTCGTTTGCATGATTTTATTGTTGTTTTTTATGACTCGTTGTTCAATGTGCACCTCTCTTAAACGTAAGCTTAAAAGATTAACCTATGCATAAAATGTATTAAACCATGGAGAAACATAGGTTAATTAGCTTCCATAGGCCAAAACAAATAGGAATAAAATTGAGTTGAGTGATGCCATTAAGACAAAGGTGGAGAAACTGGCAAATGGGAGCCGTATTTGTTCTTCATGGGGCATGTTCCTTCTCTGGGTGAGTAATGTGAGTGTTTGTCTTATGAATGTGATCTTCCCATGGAGGGATATGTAGCCTATTTTCTGGGGAAAAGTTTATATTATGGTATATGTTGAAAGGAATCAGGAATGATGTTGTATTATAAGAGTGCTTGGTGTGGGTTGATTTCCTTGGTATGCTTGCATGGATGAGTTCATCTTTTGATTTGGTATTCTCTAGGTCGGATACTAGCGGTTCTACGATTGGCTGGAAACATCCTTGGGGCCAAAAGATGTGAGATCATAACCAAACTATCTCTTATTTCTGTCAAAGAAAAGAACTCCTAAAGAGGAGACTTCTCAGGTCAACTAAGTCCTAGAGGAAAATTATCAAAATAGTCTCAAGCAAAAGGTGTCTAAAAAAGAATCAAGAATATGGCAAGAGCTGCAAGAGGTAAACAAAACTGCTTCACGAGAGGAAGGATTATCTACCTTGAGTTTCATTAGTCTCTTGGAGTATCCATGGATGTTGCGATAAGGTAAAGGAGAAAGGTTATATTGCTGCCATCATAAGATGGAATCCAGATGTTGTGTTCCTTTTTGAACTCAAATGTGGGCAAGACGAAGGCATTTGCCTTGCGCTTTGACAATTGAAGTTTGAAATTTTTGTGAAGTCTCCAAAACCTAGGGAGGTGTTGCAATTCTTTATAAGATCATGTTAGGGGTGAAAGAGTTCTTTAGAGACCCTTGAGGTTTGTTTGTTGCTGTTACATTGTCTGTGGTGGTACTTTTTTTCTTTTTGAGTTGAAACACCATAGGACATATATACATAGAAAAAAATAATATTGAGGGTTGAGGATATAAGACATGAATGAATGTCACCAAGATCAACCATATCAAATGCTGACAATATGATTTTCTTGACATGTTGCAAGAAATCGAGATTGTTGGAAACAAGTATGGTGTCATCCACATAAAGAGCAAGAATGACAAAAAGAGCACCATCACGTTTGGCATATAAGTTGGGGTCAGAGAAACAAGAGTTGAAACCTTGAGATGTTAGAAACTGATCAATTTTCATGTACCAAGAACGAGAAGCTTGTTTTAGACCATAAAGAGCATGATGAACGTGATAAACAAGATGGTCCTGATTGGGAAGTATGAACCCTTCTTATTGCTCCATATAAATGTCCTCTTTAAAATCTCCATTAAGAAAAGCAATTTTCACATCCATTTGATGAATCTCCAAATCAAATTGAGTAGAAAAATCCAAGAGTACCTGAATACTTGTGCTATGAACAATGGGTGAAAAAGTATCATGATAATCAACTCCTACAATTTGTGAGTATCCTTTTGCAACCAGACGAGCTTTAAACTTGTCAAAAGAAACATCAGCTTTAGTTTTGGTTTTATAAACCCACTTACATTTGATAGGAGTGCGACCAGGAGGTAGTTTAGTAAGAACCCATGTACCTTTAGAGATTAAAGAATCATATTCAGCTTCCATTGCCTCTTGCCATTGACTCTTTTGTATAGAAGAGATAGCTTCTATTTAAGTAGTAGGGTCTTCATGAGCAACCATTGCATGATCAATGATTTCAAAGTCATCAACACAATCATGAGTAGAACCATGTTCAAAATCAATAGGCAGATCAACATAAATATCAACACTATCATCAAAGGCATGTGTATGTGCAAGATCCAAATCAAGATTGTCAACACATTACTTTGCAGATGGAGTAGTAGTGATGCCATTAGATAAACGAGTAGTAATGACATCAGAAGTGGAATCATTATCAAATAGGAAAGGAAGGGTAGAAAGTAAGGACTCTGTCTCCTCTGCATCCTCGGTAGACCCTGCCCCTCCCATTAACTGCTCATTGAATATGGCATCACAATTGATTATCACCTTCTTAGAAGAGGGATCATAGAATTTATAACCTTTAGAATTCGGAGAATATCCAATGAATATGACCTTTTTGCCAGGAAGATCTAGCTTTTTTCGTGTCTCTTTTGGTACATGAATATAAGCAATGTAACCAAAAGTTTGAAAATGTGATACAAAAGAAGTCTCCCCTGTCCAAGCTGTGATTGGTATCTGACCAGAAGGTGGAGTTGTAGGAAGATGATTTTGGACAAAGATGGCTATCAGAAGTGCTTCTGCCCAAAAGCTTCGAGATAATCCATAATGAAGGAGAATACATCACATAGCATCAAGAGAAGTGGGATTCTTATGCTCTACATGAGCATTTTGTTGAGGAGAGTATGGAATAGTATATTCACGATGAATGCCACACTCAATGCAATAATCATTAAAAAGATTAGAATTATATTCTCCACTGTTGTCACTATGAAGGGTCTTGATCCAAAAACCAGTATGAAGTTCCGCAGCAGTTTTATATTGCTTGAATACTGATAAGGCCTCTGACTTATGTCGCAAGAGAAATGCAGTTGTATATCTTGACCAATTGTCAATGAAAGTGATGAAATACCTGTAGAAAGACTTGGATGGAGGAAAAGGTCCACATATATCAGTGTGAACAAGATCCAATAAAGCATATGAATGAGTTGAAGTAGATGCATGAAAGGGTTTTCGATGATGCTTGCCAAGAGCGCAATATTCACAGAGGCCCATGTGAGGACAGAGCTGGGAGATTCATATTATCCACAAGATCGTGACAATTTATAGCAAGTAGCTTGGCAAAATCTGAATGAACAAAAATATGATCCCATAGCTTGCAGTCCAGATCACCAGGTGCTGTAACCACATTAGCAATATCATCATTTAAGGAAAGTTGAAAGAGGTTACCATTCCAAGGAGCAACTGCTATGGTATGTCCATCTTTTTCAATCCGACACTGTGTGTGGTCAAATCCAATAAAGAGACCAAGATCAACAAGTTGTGCAACAAAAAGAAGATTTCTTTGAAGATCTGGAACATCGAGAACGCCTCAGAAGACCCTTGTTGAAGAAAAAGTGCCAAGATATAAGTCACCAACACCCATGACTTGACAAGTAGTGTCATCAGCAAGATAAACCAATTTCTTGTGAGGAAGAGCATGATGATTATGTAACCATTGAGATTGATATTTCATATTACCAGTAGCACCAGAATCAAAAATAAAAGTGGATCCATCTCGAACATGAAGTATCCTTTCTGGAGAGACATTAGAATAGATATGATTTGCCTCTTGATGTGTATGGGCATCCTGTTGTTGAGCAGCATATGCTTGAGTACATTTGCGATCATAATGCCTCTTGTAACACCGAAAGGATGGATGATTTCCACCACAATATTTGCAAGGAGAATTATTGGATAAGCGGGGTAGCTTAGTGGTAACACCATCTTCCTCATCATATTGCTGAGCCCAACAATTAGAGATAACATGACCATGCTTATCATAGTAAGAACAATGTTTCTCAGGATATTTGAGATGAGAAGAACTGCCACCTCTATATGGATGACCACCATGTCCATAACCACCACGTCCATATTTGGAGAAAGGATGCTTGCAAGCAACACAAGCTATCTCTGAATCTTCATCATCCGTTATCATGATAGATTCATGATGGTCTTTACAACGCTCACATCATTGAGCGTACTCAATCAAAGAAATACATGTTTGATCAAAATCAATATCATTTTTGTTGAAAAGATGGTAACAATATTATCATATAATCGATCCTAGACTGTGTCAAGAAGATAGGTCACCAATTGATTTCGTGAAACAGGTGCACCAGCAGTAGTAAGTTGATTGATGATATTCTTGAATGAGTCAATATGAGTTGTCATAGGAGCTCCAACTTTGTACAGAGTGCTCAAAAGATTACGAAGATAAAGAATTTATGTGACAGATTTCTTCTCAAAAGTAGAAACGAGGTATTACCATATTGCATGAGAAGGAAGGGCGAATACATCCAGCATAAGAGAATCATGTAGAGCAGATAAAATATACCAACGAACTGCTTTATCACGAGAACACCAATCAGCAAAGTCAGATCTCCATTGCTCAAAGAGAGGGCCTTGAGCCACAAGAGCATGATTCGGACTTGCATCAACAGGTTGGGATGGACAAACGAGATCACTAAGAACAATATCTGAAAGATTATCACCTTCGAGTATTAATAACATCTTCACTTTCCAACCAGGAAAACCGTGTCCTTGAAACATAGGAACAGATCGTTGGCCAGAAGGAAAGCCATTGATGATTATAGACGTTGCCATCATACTTTGGGAGAATACATTTGTTATAGCTCACATCAATGATCGAGAATACAATGGTCACTTTGAAAATATAGAACTCGAGATACCTCCAAAAAAGGATAGAACATGAGATGAGAGTATACTAGAAATAGCATGCATGCCAAGAAAGCACTTTGAGCTTGTTGATCACGAAACCACGATATTTTTGGAGAAAAGTAGAACTTGTCAATCACGAAACGGAGGTATTTTTAGCAAAAAGCACTACGATCCTCGGGGGGGTCACTATGTATAAACCCTCTATACCACGTGCGTTCAAGGCCTATTTCTAAAATCCCTTATCTGTAAAATTTTCATTAATAAAATGTACCCCTTTTCTATACAAATCTGTAAATTTTTCCCAAAACTATTTTAAATAGTCCCTTATGTATATTTATTTCTGTAAATTTTAGAAATAAAAAATATCTTTCTGTTGAACTCACGTGATAGGGTTACATATGATGAGTGACCCCCCCGAGCTACGATCGTGCCGATCACAAAACCAATACGTTTATCACGAAGGCACGAGATTCTTGGCAAAAAGCAATACGAGCGTGTCGATCACGAAACCAAGAAAAAAGTAGTCATCACAAAAGCTGACGTAACTTTCTGCTCCGAAGTCCGATAAGCACGTTTAAGTGCTCCATGTGCCATTGATAACTTTCTCAAATTCACACCAGAAGACCTCCAAAAAACCACATCAAGTTAGACATGTCAAAATCGACAAGAGAAAATAAGCGATGAGATATTAAAAGCACTAGTAAATCAAATCAACAACTAATACTTCCTATCTTTCTTCATTTACAGTGAGCATACAATAGCAAAACCTTTGTAGCTCTGATACCATGTTGAGAGAGAAGAAGAAGAGATGATAGACACACCAAATAGACTCCCAAAGATTGTAGAAAGCTCCGACCTAGAGAACTTATTCGGATTCGTATCGCGTTATTCCGGGGCGCTTTAGCGCTCCTGATTCATATTGACACTAGTTAGATATATATAGGTGAGACCTAGTTCAAGTTAAAGCAAGCTATATATAGCTCTAACATTTTTCAAAAAGACAATTGCTAGCATACTCATGCTTCCAAATCTAGCCTTTTTAAACTAAAAGCTATATTTTTGCAAAGGCTGGAGCTCTAAATCGAACCAATAGACCAAAACAGAGTAAATGATAAATTGTACTAATCAAGACCGTTTACAATTTTACCATTTGAGTCATTGGGATTTCATCTAAATCTAGAGACATACTTGCTTTGAATAAACCTCTTCCATGGTTGTGGACTCCATATATACCTACCCATCTTAATGTCAAAATATATTCAAATTCAACCATTTGATCAACTGTGTATAAAAAATAAAAGTTGTTTTGTTAGACAATGCACCAAAAGTGTTTCATCAAATTGTATTAGATCTTAAAGTCACATCATTTTATGAATTATCAATTTGTGGATAGCATGCTATCTACAACAAGTATTCTAGAAATGTGTACTTATCCATGAGGGCAATGTTGTTACTTATGTGGAAATCAATTCATAAGAAATTCTTTCAACCAATGGACTTCAGGGAACATATCATCTAGAGGTGCTTAAACAATGTGATAAAAGAAACAAAAAGAAAGCAATTCATCAATGTGTGGACATGCTTGATTTATAGGATGTAGAAATCCTTGTATATGGATTTGAATTAAAAATATATAGGAACTTACACGAAAAACAATTGGTATTTTAAAGCAAAAGCTCAAACGACTCTCTTAGTTGAATGAAGGAGTTTCTTCTTCTTTGTAATTTGTAATGTTTTTCAAATTAAAGAAGAGAACACTTTTTTCAATTGATAATACTATACATTTTTGGGTTCTCGAGTAAAAGGTCAGTAATATTTTATGCATTCTTTTTTCATAAAAATAGTAGTTTTTTAAAATGTTTGACATGAACTAGTGTATATTTCGTCCCTCTAATTTTGACAAAATGCACATTTTTTGGGATTTTTTCCAAAAATCGAGTTGACTTGTCGTTTGCATTATTTTGTTGTCGTTTTTTATGACGCGGTGTTCAATGTGCACCTCTCTTAAACATAAGCTTAAAAGATTAACCTATGCATAAAATATATTCAACCATGGAGAAACATAGGTTAATTAGCTTCCATAGGCCAAAACAAATAGGAATAAAATTGAGTTGAGTGATGTCATTAAGACAAAGGTGGAGAAACTGGCAAATGGGAGCCGTATTTGTTCTTCATGGGGCATGTTCCTTCTGTGGGTGAGTAATGTGAGTGTTTGTCTGATGAATGTGATCTTCCCATGGAGGGATATGTAGCTTATTTTCTTGGGAAGAGTTTACATTATGGTGTAGAACGAAATCAGGAATGATGTTCTCAGCAGATCCTCTATGTACATGGGAGATGTGTCCTTTCAATATCTTGAAGTCAATCCTTCAATGTTGATGAATTTCTATTGAAAGAGTGCTCGGTGTGGGTTGATTTCCTTGGTATGTTTACATGGATGAGTTCATCTTTTGATTTGGTATTCTCTAGGTCAGATACTAGGGGTTCTACCATTGGCTAGAAACATCCTTGGGGCCAAAAGGTGTGAGATCACAACCAAAGTATCTCTTATTTTTGTCAAAGAAAAGAACTCCTGGAGAGGAGAATTCTGAGGTCAACTAAGTCCAAATCGAAGTCATCATTAGAGGTGTCATCAGAAGATGTGCCTTCAAAAGAGGAAGAATCATCAACATCAGTAGAATGGTTGGAGTGCAAGTCCTCTTTCTTGGGGAGGCTCCCAGAAGCATCCAGATTGGCACCAGCAACATCAAAGTGACCCACATCTTGAGGAACTCTATTGTGTCTGGCCATAGGATAGTTTTGCACACGTGCATCCAAGTCATTACTAATTTTGGAAAAGTCTTATTTGTACTTGGCAATCAACTCTTCAATTCTCCTTTTTCATTGTCCCACTAGTCAAGGAAACACATGTCAATAGAAAAATCAATTTGATTAAATTGGAAATTATTCCTTGTAATTAGAAATCCATCCTATTAGGTGATGTTGCAAAGACAAATCAAGACACTTGGACACAAAACAAAGCCAATGCTATTTAATATAGATGTGGTGGGATTTCTGTTCAATGTTCTTAAGTGTATGATCTCAATGAGTCGTTTCTTAGGTCAAAGTGCTATCTCTCCCTCAACAAGTTGATCAGTGGTGATAAAAGGATTCTCCCAAGACTTGTGTATAGATAAAGTCTTAATTGATGCTATGATTTAGTTCCGTAGGGTTTGAGTTGGTCGTCATGGAGTAATAGGAGGAAAAGGTATAAGTTTAGTGCCAGTAGGCTTGATAGGTTTCTATGAGAAACGATGGTGGATTTGGGTCCCCATGATGGTGGTTTCCTTCTTGATTCTGGTATGCTAGATACACTTATCGATGGCTTAGCAGTCTATTCCATGTTCCATAGGTAGATCTTTTGATATACAATTTAAGTTTGACAAGACACAATTGCATGTTGAAATATTTGTCAAAGAAATAATTAACCTATGGGGTCATGAGGCAAATCACTCCTTAAACCCCTACTCTAAGTGGAATAAAGCAATAAGAGCATTGATAAAGGTTGCTAAGCATTAGGAGGATAGACTCAAAAAGGAGAGAAGAATCTTGAATGAATCTTTGGTGGAATGTAGAGCCGCTCTTATGGAGGTTGAAGCCCTAGAGCCGAATGATGCCATTCTAATCACTATCTTGATATAAGTTCAAGATGCAATCCACACTCTTGAATTGGAGAGGGCAAAAAAGGCAAGGGTGCAGAGTAGACTTTTGTGGTTATCTCTAGGGGACTGTCGATCTAAGCTTTTCTTCCACAAAGTGAATCGGTTGAGTCTATTGATCATAGTGAGGACTATCATGGAAATATGTTGATTGAATTGTGGCATGTGGCTAAAGTGTTCAAATGGTAGCTATCTGATATTCTGGGGTCCTAGGCCCGAGGTATCTCCAAAATGGTCTTAATGCCTTGAGGACTTGCTCTCTCATATTGAACCCATAGTCTCTCCTAGCTAGTGAGTGGGTTCATTTCAAAGGAGGAGTTGTGGGAAGCCTTGTGTCTCCTACAATTTCATAAATTTGCTGGTCCTAATAGTCTAAATTTAGTAGAATTACTATAAAGTAGCACTTCTTGGATATGGCTAGTTTTGGGAAATGTTGCATGGTCAAATATGTGAATGTTCGTCTGATTTACTCTTCCCTAAAAGATAAAATAGATTGAAATTGAGGGATTGGATTACCTTTCTATGCCAAACACTTCCTATAGCATCATTGCTAAGCCTTGGCAGGTTAGATTTGAGATATATGCATGGGGGTGATATATAGAGAACAAAACGGATTTATAAAGGGTTGTGACATTTTTGAGAATGTACTTAATGTATCCTCTGCATTGGATTATGCTATTGCATCAGGTCACAAGTGTTGTTTGCTTGGTTTTGATTTTGATCAGGACTACAATAGAGTCCAGTGGGGCTACACGCTTGCAATGCTAAGACCATTGGGTTTTGGGGAAGACTTTTGCATGATGGTTAATGCCCTATTGTCAAGTAATTAAGTGGTTCTCTATTTGAATGGTGGGATGGTTGGGATATTTTCATTGCAATGGTCGGTATTTGATTGCTTTTCTACATCTCCCTAGACTCGCTTTCTTTTCATGCATATGTATGTCCATTTCTTCTGTACATTTGTACTTCTCCTCCTTGTCAAATTTATTTGTCACTTTATTTTCATGGGATGTTGCATCCTTCATCTTATTACAATCAAAGTCAAATACCAAATAGTCCTTTGTTGGTTTCTTCTGTACATCCTTTTTTGAATTTGTACACTTCTCCCCGTCGAATTTATTTCACTGTGTTTTCATGGGATGTTGCATCATTTATTTTATCACTGTCAAAGTCAAATACCAAATAGTCCTTTGTTGATTTCATTCTTGTCTTTGAAGTAATCTTTGGATGATTTGAGTCAATATCCATGTTGTCCATGTTTTATAAGCCAACACTTTCAAACTCTTTGAGCTCCTTGACAATGTGGTAGGGGTGTCCTCTAGCCCCCATCCTTTTTGCAATTCATACTCTCCCGCTTATTCATTTGATTAAACAAAATGTGGATGATATTCGTATATCAAAGGGGTTTGGCTCCCCTTGTATATCAAAGGGGTTTCACTCCCTCGAGGGATCAATTATGTCCTCGGCTATTTGTAAATGATATGGTGGCTCTTGCTTTGGAATCTCAGAATAGTATCCAAAACTTGAGTGCTGCTCTGTAGAAATTTGATGATGCTTCTGGCTCTATTTGCAACAGCTAACCAAAAACGTTCGGTATCTATACAGATTTTGCTCTCAGACAGTCATGGCTAGATTTTGTGCCTATGAAGTGGGTGGAAAGAGGCATGATTGCGAAATATTTGGGAGCCCCCTTAGGGGTTGGTTCACTCTAAGGCAAAGGTTTGATTGGTTTTGGAAGAAACTATGGCAAAAGGTCAAGGCTTCGCATGGGCAACCTTCGGGTGGGATGCCAGGGTGATTGTGGTTAACAATGTCCTTGCATCTTTGCTCTGGAGTGGATGAATTCTTGCATATTGAGAAAGGAAAAGCCATCAAAAGTGTTGTCTCTTTAGAATTAGATGATTTCAATGCAATCATCTATAAAAGTGACATCTTATCAGGAGTGGATGAGTTCAATAGTACTGTGAAGGAAAAAGACTCAGAAGTGATGTCTTATTTAGAGTCGATGAATTCACACACATCAAGAAAGATAAAGATATCATCCGTGAGTTTAGTGGTACTATGAAGGCAAAAGTTTTCAAAAGTGATATCTTAGCTGGAATCAATGAATTCATGCATGTCGAGAAAGATAAAGATATCATAAGTGTTGTCTCTTCAAACTTAGATGATTTCACTGCACTTAACTATAGAAGTGATTTCTTCTTGGGAGTGGATGAGTCCATTGGTACCAATAAAGCAAAAGGTTTCAGAAGTATAAGAGTAATGAATGAAGATGTTATGCTAAAAGCAATGCAATCTGCATGTTGCAATCGAATTTGTATGCATTCCATTAACTTATTTGACATCAAGGGATGTAGAGAATAGGTGTGGCAAAGAAGAGGGAGCAAAATAAATGAATACCTACTCACAAGGCTCTCTTGATTTCTGGTAAATGACATGAAAAAGAAAAAATTTGAACAATAGATAAAGCCTTGTATAAATGGAAAAAGTATTTGCAATAATTCATATCACAGTACTACAGGATTATCACATGGCACATACTGGTATTTGGCTAACAAAGCAAAGTATGGAGTAAAGGAAGGCCCAAAACAAGGGCCTCAATGGTCTCGGCAACAATAATTTTAAAAGACTACATTCATCAAAACGCTTTACCTCAACCCCATCTATATGAAATTCATCTTCCAATAGGTTTGACAATAAAAGAAGTGTTTAAGTCTATTGGAGAAACACAGAGGAAAAGAGGGCATGCTCGGACATATTTTCACAATTTGTATACTCTTTGGAAGACGAGCTTTGTACATGTAAAATCCCAAAAAGGCAAAAAATGTCAAAGTGCAGTGATTGTGATGATCTAAAGCGAGCACTTGAGGGTGCAACGTCTCCAGAACAAAGAGAATCATACAAAAAAAAAGAGAATTTTATCATGGAATTGTTTGGCATTCTAGACTAAAATATGCATTTTGGAAGGAGAAAACTATTTCTCATCCAAATGAGTACATGTGAGTTATTGTAGATGATATGGATCAAAACACAACAACATTACCTCGATTCATTAATATCCCCACCTAAGCTACAAGGAAAATACTTTTTGAAGACACATCTGTGTGGAGTATCAGTGCATGGATTTAAGTTTTTTGTAGACATATGGATTGTTTCCTTGCATCTACATGATAGCAATCAAGTTGTGATGTTAGTTATGAAGGCAATTTCACAATGTACATGCAGAAAACGGTCACCTACAAGATTTTGAGAATAGAGGCAAACAATTGCGAATGAGAGAATAAGAATGTACTCTTTTTTTCATTTTGCTCAATGCTAATCACTCATCGAATCTTCAATGAGATTGAAGTTGGGATTTTGTTGGTTGTACATACACATGAGGATATCGATCAAGTTTTTAGCTTCTCTATGGAGCTACATCCTTGAACAGCAACTTTGCATGAAGGGATTCTCTAGAGATGTCGTTGTCACTCACGAGCGCACCACCATGGTCTCTGGAAAAGCTCTTGAGAACATCTAGACTATTGCAGCTTTCAACGCCGAGGAGAAAGTGGTTGAGCTCTTCGCTCACGAACTTGCCGTGCCCGAATGACGTAGCCTCATGCATAGTATTGTGGTTCCATTGCTCAGGAAGGCACTAAACCTAGCAACTCTCCTTCACACAGAGGTCACAGGAGGTTCTTGGGGAGCTGTGGTGGAGACCTTGGAGGTTGACTATGGAGCGGTGGTGGCTGTGAGCAGCTGGTCGTTGGAGGAGGTATGGGTGCTGAAGCTAGAGTCATTGCTGCTGCTACAGATTCGGGCTGGGGTTGCACTGGCTTTTAGAGTTGCAGGAGCTGTGGTCATTGAGGGAGGCTTCATTCGAGTCAGAGGAGTCGCCTTCATGTGCTGTTGTGGTGGCTATTAGCATAGGTAGTGAGCGACCTGTGGACGAAAGCTCGCAAGAAGACCTTCAGAACCCAATTGCTTAGGATTCTCTAAAGCAGGATAGTGTAGGCAAACTTGAACTAGCAAAGTCAGACGACTGCTATTGAGGTGCTATGAAGAGGCTGTTGCATGAGCCGTCAAGCTTCAGAGAAGTCATTTGTGTGGTGTGAGGTAGCCTTTCGTCGCGGCTGAAGCTCCTTGGTTCATGCTTTGCTCCTACAAGGAATTGGCCATCATTGTAGAATCCATCTTTGCTCAAGTCTGCCCATGTAGAACAGTCTGAGTCCCTTGTGGATTTCTCTCTATCTCCTTTCTCCTAAAGTACAATAGTACCTCTACGTCTATCTACCTCTATCTATGAGAAGAGAATGAGCAAAAATAAGTAGCCAGAGATTTCTCAATGGAGGTGAATGCAGATCACTCACAATAACTCAAGAACAATATAAAAGTAATCTAGAAGAGCTAGACCTATGCTTTGATACCATGAGAAATTGTGGATCGTGCTCTCCTAGTGCAACCTGGAATTAGCAAAAGATTAAGGGGGATCAAACCATAGAAGAAACTCCATATGAGAAACATACAGTAGGCAATACTCAATCTATTGCAATGTGTGTTCTCAACAATACATGATAGGCCTCTTATATAGAGAGTGCCCTTTGAATAGTCAACACTTGTGTGATCCTCTCATCCACATCTCTCCTTGTGGATATCCTCAATCCACATCTCCACATCATGTAGTCCACATCCTAGGGTGGCTACTTTAATTCTTTCCTATACCATACCTTAGCCCTTTAATCTATGTGCTCATGGCACCACAACTCTCAACGTACTACTCGTTCATCTGATGGCATCACTGCTTATCAATTTGTAGAGCAATGTGTTGACAATCTTGATTTGCATCCTGCACATACACAGGCCTCTGATGATAGTGTTGATCTTTATGTTGATCTGCCTAATGATTTTGAACATGGTTCTACTCATGATTGTGTTGATGTCTTTGAAATCATTGATCATGCAATGGTTGCTCATGCAGAAGACCCTACTACTTATATAGAAGCTATCTCTTCTGCACAAAAGAGTTAATGGCAAGAGGCAATGGAAGCTGAATATGATTCTTTGATCTCGAAAGGTACATGGGTTCTTACTGAACTACCTACTGGTCGCACTCCTATCAAATGTAAGTGGGTTTATAAAACCAAAACCAAAGCTGATGGTTCTTTTGACAAGTTTAAAGCTCGTTAGCACAAGTATTTGGATACTCTTGGATTTTGCTACTCAATTTGATTTGGAGATTCATCAAATGGATGTGATAACTGCTTTTCTAAATGGAAATCTTAAAGAGGAGATTTATATGGAGGAACCAGAAGGGTCAATACTTCCCAATCAGGACCATCTTGTTTGTCGCCTTCATCGTGCTCTTTATGGTCTAAAACAAGCTTCCTGTTCTTGGTACATGAAAATCGATCAGTTTTTAACATCTCAAGGTTTCAACTCTTGTTTCTCTAACCCCAACTTATATGCCAAACGTGATGGTGCTCTTTTTGTCATTCTTGCTCTTTATGTGGATGACACCATACTTGTTTCCAACAATCTCGATTTCTTGCAACATATCAAGAAAATCTTATCCTCAGCATTTGATATGGTTGATCTTGGTGACATTCATTCATGTCTTGGTATTCAAGTTTAGCTATTTTGTCACAAGGGAATTCTGCTACTTTGACAAACAAAATTCATTCAAGATGCAGTTCAAAAGTTTGGCTTGACGAATGCTCACTCTACAACCACTCCTTGTCTTGTGAGCTCTGTCAAAAATACTCGATTGACTCATGATGTTGAGGTTTCACATCAACCCTATGCCAATCTTGTTGGTTGCCTACAATTTGTCGGTTCGAACACTCGACTAGATATTCCTTTTACTGCCAATTTTCTAGGTCAATATCTGGCTACTCCCTCAATGCAACATTGGTCTCCAGCAAAAGGTGTTCTAAAGTATTTGAAAGGCACTTTTGATTTTGGATTAGTTTATCGACGTCATACAGAATCATCTTTTGTAATGTCTCTTGATCTTCTGGGATATACAGATGTAGATTGGGCAAGCTCTCACTTCTCTATGCAGTCTACAAGCGGTAATTGCTTCTTTATCAATGGTTGCTTGGTCTCTTGCGCAAGTAAGAAGCAACGTTGTGTTGCTGTTTCTACCACAAAATCTGAGTATGTAGCAGCTTCTCTAGCAGCTTGAGAATTGGTTTGGCTGCGACAATTTCTTGCAAATATTGGTCATCCTCCATCATCTAGTGCTCCTCTCAGATGTGATAATCAAAGTGCCATAAGTCTGGCTAAAGACTATGTTTAGCATAACAAATCCAAACATATTTCCGTTCATTACCATTATGTCAGACATGAAGTGAAGAAAGGGATGATAATGATTGAATATTGTCCCACTTCTCAGATGATTACAGATATTCTCACTAAAGGACTTAGTGAGCCACGCTTCACATAGAGAATAAAAATATGAGAGCATGTACATCAAGCCTTTGAAGCTCATATATTCATGTCCAAGTTTGAGATGAAAAAAATCAATCAAGAGCATTTACATCAACTGTTTCATCTTGAGCCAAGTCTAAGGCACCAAACAAGTCTATCTCCAACTCTATACCGAGTTGATCTCCTATATCATCATCGTACTCTAGCATCGTACATTCACCTAAAAGTACTTGATCATATTCTTCAATAAAGTGTGGTGAGTCTTGATGATTGCTGTCTTCTTCCTCAATATCGTGATCTCCATCTTCCTCCCGTGCGATGTCATTATGGGCATCTTCGTCTTGGCTCATATTGTGATCTTCATCTTCTTCGCTAGATTCATCGGGATCAATTGGATCCGACATTGGTAGTGGTAGCTCCATATCCACATCTCTATTTCAAAAATTTGCTTACTTCATGGTGCAACTTGGATCACGTACCACCATCTTGGATCAGAACGATCCGGATGAAAAACCACCTATATTGAAGATGGGTGCCAGATGTTGTCAATTATATATATGAAATTATGCTCAAGTACATGTATCAATAGATCTATAAACAAGAAAGCTTCGATTAATTAAATCATTAGTATGCACCTGCTCACACTGCTTGGGAAGAAAAAAAGTATCACTTTCATCGGTCTAATGTTTGGTGGAGTCTGTTGCAAAGAAACTGCTACTATCTTTTCTCACTGTCACATGGGGACCGTTGTAAATAGTTCTAAACCATTTTACATCAAGAATGAAAATACTAAATCGTCTGAAATCAACTTCAAGGATTTCGCGTATGGTTCCACAATAATCCAACTGTGAGGAGAGAAGATTGGTATCCGAAGCACTTGCTCGGCTATCTTGTATGAAGTTAGCCATGACTCCACAAT
The DNA here is from genome assembly GCF_047967505.1 of Dipteris shenzhenensis. NCBI lineage: Eukaryota > Viridiplantae > Streptophyta > Polypodiopsida > Gleicheniales > Dipteridaceae > Dipteris > Dipteris shenzhenensis. The sequence continues at coordinate 47,236,300 of NC_141611.1, forward strand.
CATACGTGACTCTCTTTGAATCGATGCATTCCACGTGACAATGTCGTCCCATATGACCATAATGCACTGTACTTTTTGTATTGTAAAAGAGCATCATTAAAACAATGAAGATGCATCTATTCTATAGCATATATTGCCACAAATAATTACTTGATTATGTCAAGAGGTAAGAAACTTACATGCACCATACATCCAGATGTTAACTCTTGCTCGCACTCGTTTATTGTCTCTCCATCGCGTTTGGCTTTACGTAGAGCCAGTTGTAGCCAATCAAGTGACATGTGTGTGGGGAGAAGAGCCAGATCTCGTGGATATGGTTGCGATCGCCTGTACATTACTCTGAATCTCGTCCTTGCATTTATTCTTTCTACTTTGGCCACTTCATATCTCTCAATCCACTTCTGCATCTCAGGGCTATTGAGGATACAAAACTTATTGAATTTCTCCATTTGCTCTTCGCTCATCTCTCTTACAATCCCTTTTCCTTGGGGAACCTCACCAACAATGCAATCATCATCCTTGTTATGCCAAGCTTGCGGCATATCGAGATCCGTGGGTGTAAGAAACTCTGTGATATATACTAATGACTCTTGCACAAGCCATCCCTCTGCCATGCTTGCTTCTGGTCTTGCTCTTTGTCTTACAAATCCCTTCAAAGTTTTCATAAACCGCTCGAGAAAAAACATCCATCGACTATGAACGGTACCTGCAATAGCCACCTCATGAACTATGTGCACAAGCAAGTGGACTTGAGTTGTCATAATGCTCGAGGGAAAGCGCTTCTCAAGCAAGCATAGGGCTTCGATGGATTCCACCCTAGCCTTCTCAATGCTGGATATGGAGATCTATTTTTGAGATATCCACCTATTTCACATGTCCGTGTAAGATATTTTCATAATCAGTCTACAGATTAATCAGCTTAAATTGAAGAAAATGCAATCAATGCGATTTGATAGTAAGCATACCTCACAATACCACAGATCTTGAATATAGCATTTCTAACATCTTCTTGTAAGCACCCTTTTATTATAATTGGGAGGATGAACTATCAAAGCAACAAAGAAGTCATGGCAACGATATAACATAATCATAATTATGCTAACGCATCACGATTATCGGTACACTAATTATATAGCTTAGAATACCTGTAAGACCTTGTGCCAATCATGGGACTTGAGCCCACTAAGCTTATTGTCCTTTGAAAATGCTCCTTTCAAGCAATGCATGTACCCTGTCGGTGTTTGAAAAGAGGCAATGTCCACCTTGACCGCTGCCTCCTCCCTCGTAGAGAGGATCCACGTTGCTTTTGGGAGGACAACTTTTCCCGAAGCATGAACTTGGGGCCACAAACAAGACATCCTATTCATAGCACGCAAGTCTTCTCGCACTCCTCTCGAGTCTTTGGAGCCAACCAAGTGTGCCCAAATAGTAGCCCCCACATTCTTGAAGATATGCATGGGATCCAAGAGATGATTGATTTGTAACTGACCCCAATAAGGAAGCTCGAGAAAGATCGATAGCCTCTTCATACCAGGAGGACGTTCCTCTCCATTCACCCTCTAAGCTTGAATCCAGTCACTTGCCTTCAAATATGATGGTGGTGGATCAAGTTGACTTCCAAGTGCGAGATGGTCGAGCGGAAGGTATCGAGCATGACCTTCATAAACATTTTTCCTAATATGTTTGGAGTATCGTGCAAGCGATTTCAAACCCGGTCCACAAATAGGACAAGCATGGTACCCACTTGTAACAAGTCCTGCACGTGTGCATGAATGTGTTAGTATAAGACATGCGTGCAAAAGAGAGTCATAAAAGCATAATCCTATATTATACTTGTAGAGACACAACCACGTACCTGCGCACTCTCCATATCTTGGATAGTCATGCATGGTCCACATCAAGATACCCCTGACCAAAATATCATTGGTATGTCTAGGAGCCCTGGAAATATCAAAGACCCGCACTCCTCTCCATAATATCTGTAAATCCTCTATCAAAGGTGCCATGTACACGTCCATATTTTTTGTCTTGTACTTCCCTGGCACAAGTAGTGCAAGCATGAGATGTCCCTTTTTTATTGTAAGCCATGGTGGGATATTGTAATTCACCACGACTATGGGCCATGTCGACCAAGATGTCGAGCGTAATTCGAAAGGATTCAAGCCATCCATGGTGAGCCCAAGATGTAAGTTGCGTGGCTCCCTTGCAAAGTCCGGCCACTGATTGTCTATGTGCTTCCAAGCTGCACAATCTGCGGGAATCCTCAATGTCTCATCAGTGGACCGATGAGATGCATGCCATGTCATCAACTCCGCTATGGATTTGCATCGAAACATGTGGTGTATTCTTGCAATGATGGGAAAGTGTCTCAAGACCTTTACCGGTATCCGCTCACCCTGCAAGTCATCTCTATATCATTGTTCCCCACACTTCAAACAACTAGCCAAATCTCCATGCTCACGACAAAAGAGAATACAATCATTACGGCAAGCATGGATGTATCATAATCCATACCCACTATTGTTAGCATCTTTTTCACTTCATCTCTTGATGCGGGCATGGTATTTGGTGCAGGCAACATCTTCTGGAGCAACCTATCACAATTCAAACATACATAGGCTTTGAACAATGATGATTCGGTACACTAATCCATACATGATGATTCTCAAAACAAACAATATCCAAATAATGAGTCAAATTAATGCAAGAGCTAACCTCATTAAGGCAGAGACACTTGTATCCGACCACCCATACTTTACTTGTAGATTCAAGATTGAGAGACAAGCACGTCGTTTCGACATTCTAGCACCCTCATACAATTTTGTTGATTGCAACTCTCGTATTTTGACCTCAGACTCTGACATCACGTGTACATGGGATGTAGTGCCCCTAAAAATAGAATCCATCATGTCGACCATACCCTCGTCATCATCCGGGAGACTATAGTCTTGCTCAAAGTGTGAAGGTATATGCATACCCTCGTCAGCCTCCTCATCCTATTTTAAGATTTCGTGTAAATATAAGATCTTGTATTTCGTGGTATCCAATATCAACCGCAAACTTAAATAGCTTTGACTTACCGATAATCCATCAATACATGCAACACCAACGGTGGGTACTGGTTCGGGCTCCTCCCCATACATCCGCAAGTGGCACATGATAATACGACGATGTCGTACTTCTCACTTGCAATGAGTGCAATGACAATATAACCTCTCCATAAGCCACTTTGTGCTCCCGGGAATTGGTGCATCATCGGACGAGCTTCCACTCGTCCCTTCCATCTACACTTATAAAATCACAACATAAGTTGCAAGGAAATATATTAACGGTTATAAAATAGCATCTATGAGCTTCTTTTTTAACTTAGAACATAAAGTGTCTTAAAGCATCACTATATAGCGAGATTTTGCTCTATTCTGTCGCTATATAGCGATGCTTTTAATTAAAAGCGTCGCTATATAGTGACGCTGTGGGTTAAAACTAAAACCCGACGCAACGTGCAGCGCTTTCTTTAGCACTCTTTAATCTCTATTGTAAGCAAGGCAATCTCTCCTCCCACCTATTTTCGGTGGCCTCCCACTCTATTCTCCACTCCTTACCACTACTCACCCCTATCCTAACTCGTGCTCCCTCTCCACCCTTCTCCCTCTTTGGTTTCTTGAAAGGAAGTTTTTCAAGAGGTGAGTCTCTTTGAACAATGTAGGTAGGTTTTTTGTGAGATTTCGTTTTGTGAGTGCTTTTCCTTGTATTGCTAAACCTGTGTACTAGTTTTCATGCTTGATTTCAAAGGATTGAAACAAAAAACGAGATTTCAAGAAAGAAAGAAGACTCATCTCTTCTAGTCTTTTTTGTATTTCTCTTCCTTCTCTTTCTCCTTGTCTCCTCAATCCAATCTTTTTGAGAAGTTGCTTTTGTAATCTCCTCCTTCCTCTAACATCTTATTTGAAAAATGGTATGTTTTCTCTCTTTTGTAGGGCCAATCCACGAAACACCGAGCCGGACGTACTATTCCAGGTAAGTGCTTCCTCTTTTTTCCATTTGTTATTTTTGTTATTTGCATTGGCCTACAGCTAGCGCCTTAAGCGCTAGCTGCAGTGATGGGTGTAGGAACCATCTCTTCCTCTCTCTTCCCTCTTCTTTCCCTCTTCTCTCGACTTCTTTTCCTCCTTTCCTTCTTCTTCTCCTTCAATCTTTCAATCTCTTTCCCCCTCTTTTTCCCTCTTTCCTTTTCCTCTTCTTCTCTCTTTCCCCCTTCTCTTATGCTCATGCATAAGCATAAGCATGAGCATATGTCTCCTTCTCTTGCATAAGCATAAGCATAAGCATAAGAGAAGGAGACATATGCTCATGCTTATGCTTATGCATGAGCACAAGAGAAGGAGACATATGCTCATACTTCTCTTTTCCTCTTCTTCTCTCTTCTCCTCTTTCCCCCCCTCTTTTCCCTCTTCTTCTCTCTTTCTTTCCCTCTTTCCCCTTTTCCAATCTCTCTTTCCTTTCCCTCTTCTTCTCTCTTCTCCTCTTTCCCCCCCCTTTTCCCTCTTTCATGATCATGCTCTTATGCTCATGCATAAGCATAAGCATGAGCATATGTATCCTTCTCTTATGCTTATGCTTATGCTTATGCTTATGCATAAGACTCGTCTTATGCATAAGCATAATCATAAGCATAAGTGAAATTGACATATGCTCATGCTTATGCTTATGCATGAGCATAAGAGAAGGAGACATATGCTCATGCATAAGCATGAGCATATGTCTCTTTTTCCCTCTTTCCTTTCCCTCTTCTTCTCTCTTCTCGTCTTTCCCCCCCTCTTTTCCCTCTTTCATGCTCATGTTCTTATGCTCATGCATAAGCATAAGCATGAGCATTTGTCTCCTTCTCTTATGCTCATGCTTATGCTTATGCATAAGAGGAGTTTTATGCATAAGCATAAGCATGAGCATAAGAGAAGGAGACATATGCTCATGCTTATGCTTATGCATGAGCATAAGAGAAGAAGACATATGCTCATGCATAAGCATGAGCATATGTCTCTTTTTCCCTCTTCTTCTCTCTTTCTTTCCCTCTTTCCCCTTTTCCAATCTCTCTTTCCTTTCCCTCTTCTTCTCTCTTCTCGTCTTTCTCCCCCTCTTTTTCCTCTTTCATGCTCATGTTCTTATGCTCATGCATAAGCATAAGCATGAGCATATGTCTCCTTCTCTTATGCTTATGCTTATGCTTATGCATAAGACTCCTCTTATGCATAAGCATAAGCATAAGCATAAGTGAAACTGACATATGCTCATACTTATGCTTATGCATGAGCATAAGAGAAGGAGACATATGCTCATGCATAAGCATGAGAATATGTCTCTTTTTCCCTCTTTACTCCCTCTTTACTTTTTCCCTCTTTACTTTCCCTTCTCTTATTCTTATGCTTATGCTTATGCATAAGACTCCTCTTATGCATAAGCATAAGCATAAGCATAAGAGAAGAAGACATATGCTCATGCTTATGCTTATGCATGAGCATAACAGGAGACATATGATCATGCATAAGCATGAGCATATGTCTCTTTTTCCCTCTTTCCTTTCCCTCTTCTTCTCTCTTTATTTCCCTCTTTCCCCTTTTCCAATCTCTCTTTCCTTTCCCTCTTCTTCTCTCTTCTCCTCTTTTCCCCCCTCTTTTCCCTCCTCTTTTCCCTCCTCTTTTCCTCCTCTTCTCCTCTTTTAATTCCCTCCTCTTCTCCTCTTTTCCCTCCTCTTTTCCTCTTCTTCCTCTTTTCTTCTTCCTCTTCTTTCCCTCTTCTTCCTCTTCTTTCCCTCTTCTTTCCCTCTTTCCTTTCCCTCTTCTTCCTCTTCTCCTCTTCTTTCTCTTTTCCCTCTTCTCTCCTCTTCTTTCCCTCTTCTTTCCATCTTCTTCTCTCTTCTTTCCTTCTCCTCTTTTCCCTCCTCTTTTCCTCTTCTTCCTCTTCTTTCCCTCTTCTTCCTCTTCTTTTCCTCTTCTTTTCCTCTTTCATTTCCCTCTTCTTCCTCTTCTCCTCTTCTTTCTCTTTTCCCTCTTCTCTCCTCTTCTTTCCCTCTTCTTTCCCTCTTCTTCTCTCTTCTTTCCTTCTTTCCTTTCCCTCTTCTTCTCTCTTTCCCCTCTTCCAATCTCTTTTCCTTTCCGTCTTCTTCCTTTTTTCCTTTGCCTATGCTTATGTTTGTTTTTTGTTTTTTGTTTTTGTGTTTGTGTCTATGTTAGACATGGGATCACGTTGCACATCTGACGAGTACGGACAGCCTCGCAGGAGGAGACATCACGATCTATATGCTCCAGAGGACTTTGATTCCTCTCAAGCGACACCTGAGGGGACTACCCCTAGTCCGACTCCTCTCGGACCTAGCACTACGACTACCCCTGGTCCGACTTCTCTCGGACATAGCATTGTGACTACCCCTCGAGGAACTCCTTTGCTAGCCACGCATGGCTTTGTCGGGAGTCTCGATGAGTTTGTAGTGCAGATGAGCTATGAGGAGGCAGTGAGATTCTTCTCTCTACTATCTCAGAGGACCTCAGCAATTCCCTTCCCTACACTGATGGCTGGACGTACTACCTAGCCGTCCCCTCGTGCCCCTTCAACCGACGGATCATCACCTGCGTGTGCCTCTCGTAAGGGAAGGAAGAGTAGGAGGGTCCGCTTATGTTGTGCTGCCTCGGGAGATGTAGACGAGTCAGCACACTTACATCCCTACAGGTCTCCACTTGGTCCGGAGACATAGTATCAGTCAGGTCCCTTGCCCTCTCCTACTCCCACTGCTACTCCTGGCTCCGGAAGCGCTCGCACAGCTTCCACTCCTTCTGACTCTGCTACCATTAGTCCTCCTTACTCATCAGAGGATCTCTCCTATCAAATCACGGCTGTCGGAGAGATAATAGAAGATGGAAAGGGCAAAGCAGTGATGGCCACCATGAGGCAGTTGATGAGCCATCACTCAAGAGCGGTATTGCTACCGATTGGTGGTATCAAGATGACCAAAAGAAGCAGGGGGTCATCGATGAATAAAAACAAAAATACCCTAACCCACCAAATTGGGAGTTTAATGAGAATTATATGCGAGAGCACATGGGTTTGGTCTTGAAGCACCATAGATCAACCTTGCGTACTTCCATCGCAAAGGGGATGGCTAAACCCAGCTGGGCAGACAAAGCTGATTGAAAGTTCTTCAAGAAGTAGAATAGGGACCATCCCGAAATGTTTGAGGGTCAGAGGAGGGCTACGAAGAGACGGCTGGACATCGTAGGTACTTCGCACTTTGGTGCCGATGGACGGTTGGCGTTCGAGGCAATCGTGGTAAGTCTACTTCTTCTCATTTAATGTATTGTTCTATTTGTTTTACTACATATTACATGCACTTTATCTAACTCTAACTCTCGTAAATTGGATCCACAGCAAGCTGCGATGGGTCGTCTTCCTACAGATGCAGAGATGCGATGCACATTTTGCATAGGAAAAAAGCCGTGGTTTATTGAGCAAGAGGCAATGGGAGCGACGATCGATTGGGCTGAGGTGGCTGCTCGCACGGTATAAGTCTACTCCTACTTGTAATCTCACTTTTTAAATTGTTTTATTCTTTAAGTTCCAATCTAATTTTCAATTTATATGGTTCACTCTTAGGGTTAAAGCTCGAGCGTCCCATCACCGTAGGCGAGTGATCACTAGGGCCAGGGATCAGAGGCATGTGATGAGGATCAAGGAGAAGGCGCAGCTCATGAGGACTAAGGATTAGACAAGGACGACGAGGACGATTTGAATGAGTAGTAGTAGTAGCAGTTTGCATATACTTTGCCATGTATGTCATTTTGTATATCCGCTCGTTTGCGCAATTTTATATCACCCTTTTCGAAAGGGTAACTTTGTAAAAACAATGTTGTATATGTTTGAAATGTATATGCTTTTGTTGCTCGATCATTCATTTGAATGATTTTGTATCACCCTTTTCGCAAGGGAAATTTTGTAATAAAACACTTTTTTTTGTAATTACAAAAAAAAAGGCATTAGTGGGGCAAAACAGGGCTTGCTATGGCCCTGTTTAGCCCCACTAATGCTTTTTTTTTAGTTCTGTTAATCATCGCTATATAGCAACGTTTACCAGTGTCGCTATATAGCAACAATTATCAGTGTCGCTATATAGCGACGGTTCTTTTTTTACGCTTTTAATGACTTTAATAACGACGTTTGCGCCCATTTTTTAAAAAAAAATTAATGTAAAAAGCGTCGGTATTTTCGTTGAAAAAGGGCCTATGCCTTGTAGTGGGAGGGCATCCAAAGCAAAGATCAAGCTAATAAAGTTATTGGGAACCAAAAAGGTCAACAAGCATCTCCTTGGAAAAATGATCCTACTTTTATTGAATCATCTCCTCCACTTTTTGCTCACTCTGTGCAACACCTTCATTTGAATCCCTCAGCATCTGTTGAAGTTGCATAAACTGCTGAAAAACATCTTCATGGGCTATTTCCAAGACCTCCACTCTAGTTTGGAAATCTCTCAGGATGACGGACTGCTTTTCATAACTATCAAAAGTGATGTCAAGCTCATGCAAACATCTACCCTGATCTTCTTGCAGGGTCTTGTAGCTTGCTCTTTGGACTTCCAACAGTGTTTCAAAAAAACAACCCTCACCGTGGCTGCTGCAAATCGCTCCACCGCGGTGGCTAGAACTTTATTCACCGTGGTGGATGGAACTTGCTCCACCGTGGTGGCTGCTCTTTGCATCCTTCTTGGCCTAGGGAGCTGCCTCATTGTATTCTCCACCCCAGACGCTCTCTGCCCCATTCTTCCTAGCCTTAAAGCTCTCTCATAGTTCCTATATCACCTTTCTGGTTTCTGCATTCTTCCTTTTTAAGTCCTCCATCATCTGGTCTTTTTCAATGTTCAATGTGTTATGCATGTTGCAGAGCTATTTGTAAAGATCCTGCTTTGTGCTGCATCGGCAGCTTTCCCTTGTAGAAAAGTCACCTCTAAGACATCTGCTTATCATATTGCCCAAAAATCCCTTTGAGTGTAGATGCCATCAGGTGCATTGCAACTATAGCAGACTGAGATGACAATTGGGATTTTCCATCCACACAATTCTTTAGGTTCTTCCTTGAAGCTTGGCCATGTGTCTTCAATATGCTTCCACGTAGGAGAGTCTGTGGGAGTTCTCCACTTGCCATCGGTTGATCGATGGGAAGAATGCCATGACATGAGCACTGCAATGGATTTGCACTTGAACATATGTTGGATGCAAGGGATTATGGGAAAATGTTGCAGAACCTTACGAGGCACATCCAAAGTTTTGAGATCTGCTCTATATCTTGCCTCTCCACAAGTAGGGCACTCTCTTGCATCCTTATGTAGTCCACGAAATAAAATGCAATCGTTGACGCATGCATGGATGCGCTTGTAATCTAATCCTCCAAGAGAGGTCACATGTTGCCTTGCCATATCTCTTGAGCTCGGTAATTTATTCTCCCTTGGAAGCATTTTACACAATAGCCTACACGTGAAGACCATAAATGAGGAAAAGCATTCGAGTAATTGACCCACTAGCATAATTCACCATGTTTGCAAAATAGAATTTAAAGCTTACTTGAGTAATGCATTCAAACTTGCATTGCTCCATCCATAGATGGTTTGCAAGTTTAGTAACTCAAGGGAGGCACGTAGAACAGAGAATGTGCACCCCTCAAACAGTGGAGTCGATGCTGCAGTAAAAAGATCATCCTGCTCCATGCTATCATCCCTCCCTTGATGGACATATAAATCCCGCACCATATCATCAAACACCTCCTCCTCCACGGCTTCATGAGGTAATGGCGGAGGGCTACTATCACCATCACTCCATGCATCCGTAATGGTCCCTCCTGAAGATCCCACCTCATATCGCCGATGTTTCGCCTCCTCACGGCGAGCATAGGGCAACATATCCTGTATCAAATTAAAATGGGATCATAACTCAAACATATGAACACCCATAGGTATCTCAATCAACCTTAACTCTTTAACACTTACCATGTTTACAGTCGCATCCCATTCTCCATACTTTGAGATGTGATTGAGTGTAATCCTGCGTGCACGATACATGTTTCCTCGACATCGATCACACATACATTTGATTTTTTGCTCCAACCACATTTCACGATGGTGGATACGGAGGGATTCATCCTCACTGGAGCTACTTGTTGAAGATGAAGACATCCTACAAACAAACAACCCAAAAAAATTTGATTTTCTTCAAATATTTAATTTTAAAACTCTGTGGCGCGTCTAAAACCGCGTTTGTCTATTTTGTGGTGCGCATCTACAAGCGCGTCTAAAATAGCGTCTGATCTGTGTATCTAGACGTGCAATTACATGCGTATTTAGATGCGTGTATAGACACGCTTATAGACGCAGTTTTTAAATCTGCTTTTAGAGCGCTCGCTTTGCTTTTCTTCACATTACTTATACTTCGCGTAGCTTGCTTGCTTTGCTATTAGCAGATCCATAGTTTCAATGCTTAAGAGGAAGGCACCCACACTTACTTCCAAGCTTACACTTAAGAGGAAGGCACCCACACTTACTTCCAGGCTTAACGGAGAAGAGGGTGAACAAGGAAGAGAAGCAACTTTGAAAAAGGAGAAGAAGCTTCCATACCTCTATCCAAGGTAAGTCTTTTTACGGTTGATCTTTTTTGGAAGTTGCTCTCTTTGGATTTGTCCTTTGTCGTATCCAAGAAATGCATGATTTTGGTATCAGTGTTACGTTTTTGTGTCGGGCGCATGTCCTTTTCTACTTTTTAGAATAGTGCGTCTATCGGAGCGCGTCTATCGGCGCATCTCAGAGCATGTCTAAAACAGCATCTACAGATGCGTCTAGATGCGTATCTAGCCTATTTGCAGATAGAGACAGCCGCGTCTATAGACATGCTGTTATATGCAAAAATAGACGCGCTTCTCAGACGCGTCTATAGACGCGCTCCAATAGTAATCTTTTCTGACAGTAATCTTTTCTTCCGTTCCCCTTTCTTCTCAGCTCATCAGTAATTGTCTTTTTTTCTTTTTTCCAGTTCATCATGTGGCCAGGAAGCTCTTCGGGCTCAGCTGATCTCCGGGAGTCTATTTTTAGGGACTTATATAACCTTTTAGGGCACCCTCCTAGTCCTGCAGAGTTATACGGGTATATGACGGGTACTCTAAACACCCCCCAGGAGTCAGCACTATAGACTCCAAACCACCCCACACCAGTTGAGATTACCCCAGTGGAGTCAGCATAGCCCAGCCGGCTACACAGCCGAGGCCCTTCTCCCATGCCGTCTTATGCCCCTTCCCCTATGCCATCTTATGCCCCTTTCCCCATGCCATCTTATGCCCCTTCCCCCATGCCACCAGGAGGTCCTTTTGTCTCGCAGAGCCGTCGGCATACTCCTGTGCAGTCGAGACTCGGTTCTCTAGCTACGAGTGGTCCACGTAGTCCCGTGCAGTCTCCAGCTATGAGTGGCCACTGTACTAGCTCGACACAACACGGTAGCAGGTGTAGTAGCAGGGAGAGCGGTGGGGGATGCATGGCACAGTGCTTTGGGAGGGGTGGTGGTGGGGACGATGATGATTTAGATGATTTAGACGTGCCTCCGAGTGATGGTACGATCTTCTATGACATCACTCAGACAAGAGGCATCTTGATGGATGCACGGGGGGACATCATGGCCTTCATGCGCTCTGTAATTGCTAACAATTACAGAGATTGCTTTATCCACTACAAAGACCAACCAAAGAGGTTGGCTGATGAGACCCTCGCTACTGTTTTCTCTAGGTATCCTAACCCCCCGAATCGTCAGTTCACAGATAAATGGGCCAAGTCAAATATTGTTACGATACTTGGCAATAAAAGATCTTCGCTTAAGAGGCAGGCACTAGAAGAGCTTCCCAGGCTCGAGGGAGGTCAACCACGAAGGGGCCCGCCCCACACCACTCACAAGCGTGAGTGGAAGAAAGCAATGAAGTCAGTGAGGGAGGACCCCAGTCTGCAGCACGTGAAGGCACGAAGGATCCAGATGGAGCAATATGGAAGCCTACATTTTGGAGCAGGGGGTGTTGAATCATGGGAGGCCCAATTTATAAGTATCGATCTCAAATTATATTGCTTATGTAGTTTATTAGGAGGTTGTTTCTTTGTACTAACCCCTCCACAAATTGTGTCGTCTTGCAGCTTGATATCGTGGGCAGATACCCTACTCCTGTCGAGATAGCCTACCACCGCCACCATCGCAGAGGAGATACATGGAACCACTTCTATCATGATGGGTTGATTACTGAGGAGTAGTATATCCGGGGTACTGGAGCGGCCCCCGAGGTATTTGAAAGTAATTAAATAATGTCAATATTATAAGTAAAGATTTTATTTTTCATACATTGATATATGCTGCCCCTTGTTTACAGGTCCCTGCACAAGAAGACGAGGAAGGAGGCAGAGAAGGGAGCACAGAAGGGAGCACAGAAGGGAGCGTGGAAGGGAGCGAGGACGTGGAGAGCATAGATTAGTCATAGAAGTAGTGCTAGCTACTCTTTGTTGTACTTAAAGCCACTAGCTTGGCTTTGTGCCTCTTATATATACACTCCTCTTATTTTTTGTACTTGAAGCCACATGATGTGGCTTAGCTTCATGCTATATGTACATATAAGCACTTTTTGAGCTTTCAATTTTATTGCATTTTTGAGTTGTAATGTTTTATTTGGAATTGTAATTAAAATGCGATTGGGTGTAAGAATTGAATTACACAATGTGGAAATGGGATTCTTGTAACTATATAGCATATACAACATACACAGCATTCTGTAAATTTAAAAAAAAATATTATGTAGCGCGTCTATCAGTGCATCTATAAACGCGTCTATATATGCGTCTGTCTGTTCGAGAAGCATCTATTTGCACGTCTGTTTGCACATCTATAAGACCGTTTATAAATGCGTATATACATGCGTTTAACGATGCGTCTATCTTTAAATTTTTTTAGCAAAGCGTCTATTTACACATCTAGATGCGCGTCTATACACGCGTCTGTCTACTATATAGATGCACTGTTAGACACGGGTCTCTAGATGTAGAAATAGACGCGCAAATAGATGCGCCCATAAGTTTTTTTTATAGTTCAATAAACGCGTCTGTGTGCGCGTCTGTGGGTGCTTTGTCTTGTTGTGTTGTCTGACAGTTCTCGTGACAGTTCTCATGACTATTGCTATAGCTCTTGCATCTAAACTCGAGGTGGGCTCATCCATAAAGATAATAGAAGGGTTTGCAACAAGCTCCACTGCAATGGTAAGTCATTTGCATTGCTTTGTTGAGAGACCATTGAGTCCTGGTATCCCAACAAGTGTATCTCTCAAGCTATCCAGCTCAACAAGCTCCATGACTTCATTGACAAATGCCTGTATGAATTATAATTGCCATTCATACATTTGAGTAATTCAAGCTACTAGAAAGGAAGATCGGGAAAGTCCGGAGTCAAGGTTTACTGAGGCAAAAAAGTTACCTTCTTATGACCAGTGTTGATAATGGGAGATAGCGAAGCCATGCAGAGAACAAAAGTGACTCATATACTGTCACTTGAGGATAGTGAATGTCATTTTGCTCACAATATCCTGAAATCATGGCAAATGTTTCTTGTTTCTTTGGAAAGCCTGAGATTCTTATCTCACCCTCAATATAGCCACCAGTCTTCCATCCAGCGAGCACATCCATGAATGTTGTCTTTCCAGCACCACTGACACCCATTAGTGCAATGAGCACACACAACAAGACAAAGCACCCATAGACGCGCACACAGACGCGTTTACTAAACTAAATAAAAAACTTACGGGCATGTCTATTTTCACGTCTGGAGACCCGCGTCTACCAGCGCGTCTATATATCAGACACATGCGCGTATAGACACGCATGTAGACGCTTAAATAGACGCGCTTATAAACGTGTTTATAGATGCAAAAATAGACGCTTGTCGAATAGACAAACGCATATATAGACGCGTTTATAGACGCACTGATAGACGCGCTTTATTTTTTATTTTTAATTATAGAATGCTGTGTATGTTGTGTATGCTATATAGTTACAAGAATCCCATATCCACATTGTGTAATTCAATTCTTACAGCCAACCGCATTTTAATTACAATTCCAAATAAAACATTACAACTCCAAAATGCAATAAAATTGAAAGCTCAAAAAGTTCTTGTATATACATATAGCACGAAGCTAAGCCACGTCATGTTGCTTCAAGTACAAAAAATAAGGAAGCTAAGCCACGTCATGTGGCTTCAAGTACAAAAAATAAGAGGAGTGTATATACAAGAGGCACGAAGCCAAGCTAGTGGCTTTAAGTACAAAAAAGAGTAGCTAGCACTACTTCTACGACTAACCCTCGTTGCCTTCCACGCTCCCTTCTGCGCTCCCTTCTGTGCCTCCTTCCTCGTCTTCCTCGTCGTCTTGTGCATGGGCCTGTAAACAAGGGACAACATATATCAATGTATGAAAAATCAAATCTTTACTTATAATTTTGGCATTATTTAATTACTTTCAAATACCTCGGGGGCCGCTCCAGTAGCCCGGGTATACTGCTCCTCAGTAATCAACCCGTAATCATAGAAGTGCTTCCATGTATCTCCTCTGCGATGATGGCGGTGGTAGGCTGTCTCCACAGGAGTAGGGTATCTGCCCACGATCTCAAGCTGCAAGACGACACACTTTGCGGAGGGATTAGTACAAAGAAACAACCTCCTAATAAACTACATAAGCAATATAATTTGAGATCGATACTTACAAATTGGGCCTGCCATGATTCAACACCCCCTGCTCCAAAATGCACGCTTCCATATTCCTCCATCTGGATCCTTCGTGCCTCCACGTGTTGCAGACTGGGGTCCTCCCTCGCTGACTTCATTGCTTTCTTCCACTCACGCTTGTGAGCAGTGTGGGGCAGGCCCCTTGGTGGTTGACCTCCCTCAAGCCTGGCAAGCTCTGCTAGTGCCTGCCTCTTAAGCGAAGATCTTTTATTGCCAAGTATCGTAACAATCTTTGACTTGGCCCATTTATCTGTGAACTGGCGATTGGGGGGGTTAGGATACCTAGAGCGAACAGCAGCGAGGGTCTCATCAGCCAACCTCTTTGGATGGTCTTTGAAGTGGATAAAGCAATCTCTGTAATTGTTAGCAATTACAGAGCGCATGAAGGCCATGATGTCCTTCCCCTGCGCATCCATCAAGATGCCTCCTGTCTGAGTGATGTCATAGAATATCGTACCATCACCCTGAGGCACGTCTAAATCATCTGAATCATCATCGTCCCCACCGCCACATGGCCCAAAGCACTGTGCCATGCATCCCCCACCGCTTTCCCTGCTACTACGCCTGCTATTGTGTCGTGTTGAACTCGTACGCTGGCCACTCATAGCTGGAGACTGCACGGGACTATGCTGACCACTTGTAGTTGGAGAACCGAGTCTCGACGGCACAAGAGTACGTCGACGGCTCTGCGAGACAGAAGGACCTCCTGACGGCATGGGCGAAGGGGCATAAGACGGGATGGCAGAAGGGGCATAAGACGGCATGGGGGAAGGGGCATAAGACGGCTGTGCTGACTCCGCTGGGGTGATCTCAGGCGGTGTGGGGTGGTTTGGAGTCTGTAGTGCCAACTCCTGGGGAGTGTTTAGAGTACCCGTCATATACTCGTATAACTCCGCAGGACTAGGAGGGTGCCCTAAACGGTTATATAAGTCCTTCCAAATAGAATCCCGGGGATCAGGTGAGCTGGAAGCGCTTCCTGGCCACATGTTGAACTGGAAAAAAGGAAAAAAATCTATTACTGATGAGCTGAGAAGAAAGGAAAAGGGAAGAGAGGCTTACTGTCGGAGCGCGTCTATAGACACGTCTAATTAGCGCGTCTATTTTCACGTATATCAGCGCATCTATAGATGCGTCTGTCTATGTCTGCAAACAGGCTAGACGCACGTTTAGACGCGCTTGTAGATGCGCTCTGAGACGCGCCTATAGACGCGCTCTGACAGACGGAATTTCTAAAAAGTAGAAAAGGACATTGCGCCCGACACACAAACGTGACACTGCTACCCAGATCATGCGTTTCTTGGATACGAGAAAGTACAAATCTAAAGAGAGCAAACTTCCAAAAAAGATCAACTTCAAAAAGACTTACCTTGGATAGAGGTATGGAAGGTTCTTCTTTTTCAAAGTTGCTTCTCCTCCTTGTTCGTCCTCCTCTCCTTTAAGCTTGGAAGTAAGTGTGGGTGCCTTCCTCTTAAGTGTAAGCTTGGAAGTAAGTATGGGAGCCTTCCTCTTAAGCGTCGAAACTGTGGATCTGCTAATAAGGAAGGAAGCAAGCCACACGAAGTATAAGTAATGTGAAAAAAAGCAAAGCGAGCGCGCTAAAAGCAGGTTTAAAAGCCGCGTCTATAATCGCATCTAATAGCGCGTCTATAGGCGCATCTACATACACAGAGTAGACGCGCCTTTAGATACGCTTTTAAATGCGCCTGTAGACGCGCTTTTAGACGTGCCTTTAGATGCGCCACAGAGTTTAAAAGTAAACATTTGAAGAAGAGTAAATTTGGTGGGTTGTTTGTTTATAGGATGTCTTCATCTTCAACAAGTAGCTCTAGTGAGGATGAATCCCTTCGTATCCACCATCGCAAAATGTGGTTGGAGCAAAAAATAAAATGTCTGTGTGATCGATGTCGAGGAAACATGTATCGTGCATGCAGGATTACACTCAATCACATCTCAAAGTATGGAGAATGGGATGTGACCGTAAACAGGGTAAGGGTTGGTAAGTTAAGGTTGATTAAGATACCTATGGGTGTTCATATGTTTGAGTTATGATCCTGTTTTAATTTGATATAGGATGCAGTGCCACACCCGCATATGTTGCCCTATGCTCGCCGTGAGGAGGCGAAGCATCGATGATATGAGGTGGGATCTTCAGGAGGGACCGTTACGGATGCATGGAGTGATGGTGATAGTAGCCCTCCGCCATTACCTCATGAAGCCGTGGAGGAGGAGGTGTTTGATGATATGGTGCGGGATTTATATGTCCATCAAGGGAGGGATGATAGCATGGAGCAAGATGATCTTTTTACTGCAGCATCGACTCCACTGTTTGAGGGGTGCACATTCTCTGTTCTACGTGCCTCCCTTGAGTTACTAAACTTGCAAACCATCTATGGATGGAGCAATGCAAGTTTGAATGCATTACTCAAGTAAGCTTTAAAGTCTATTTTGCAAACATGGTGAATTATGCTAGTGGGTCAATTACTCGAATGCTTTTCCTCATTTATGGTCTTCACGTGCAGGCTATTGTGTAAAATGCTTCCAAGGGACAATAAACTACCGACCTCGAGAGATATGGCAAGGCAACATGTGACCTCTCTTGGAGGATTAGATTACAAGCGCATCCATGCATGTGTCAACGATTGCGTTTTGTTTCGTGGACTACATAAGGATGCAAGAGAGTGTCCTACTTGTGGAGAGGAAAGATATAGAGTAGATCTCAAAACCTTGGACGTGCCTCGTAAGGTTCTGTGACATTTTCCCATAATCCCTCGCATCCAACATATGTTCAAGTGCAAATCTATTGCAGAGCTCATGTCATGGCATTCCTCCCATCGATCAACCGATGGCAAGTGGAGAACTCTTGCGGACTCTCCTGCGTGGAAGCATATTGAAGACACATGGCCAAGCTTCAAGGAAGAACCTAGGAGCTTGAGACTTGGATTGGGTATGGACGGTGTGAACCCATTTGGTCTCAAAAGCACCTCTTACAGTGTATGGCTAGTGATATTGGTGAATTATAATCTTCCACCCTCTATGGCTATTAAGAAAGGACATGTTATGCTGTCCCTTCTAATCCCAGGGAAACATAAAGTCAAAAACCCTGATGTTTATTTGGAGCCTTTGATTGACGAGCTAGAGATACTTTGGAGAGGTATCGAGGTGCATGATGTGAGCAGGCCTCCCTCGTCATGAGACTTCAACTGCAAAGCAGTCTTGATGTGGATGATGCATGACTTCCTAGGCTATGGTGAGTGTTCAGGTAAGCATTGCACTTCTAATTATGAATAGGCAAAGGATGTGGCACCCTAAACCCACCTTCAACTTTTAATTGTGTCTATTGTTCAGGTCTCACTACATCGGGTTACCATGCATGTCCTGTTTGTGGTCCTTCGCTAGTTGCCTCACGGGCAGACGCATTGAATAAGGTCATCTATGAGAGTCACCATCGATTTCTCCCACCTGATCATCCTAGATATGTTGCCCCTTGGAATGAAGTCCTCCCACAATCACTCACCGCGGGAGATTGGATGAGAACTTGGGACGGTTCCACGACTCCTCCACCACTTGGCATGAGCCGGTAAGGGTTTGTAACTATTGTGTGCTATATTGGCTAGAAATAAAGATTGCCGGCTAACACTTTATTTTGTTTAGATACTCCATCTTTTATCGTTTACCATATTGGTCCCACCTCAAGATCAATCACCTGCTTGATCCCATGCATATCTTCAAGAATGTGGCATCCACCATTTGGGAGCATTTGAATGGGACACGAGATTCCACAGGCATAAGGGAGGATCTACGTACCACAGGGAGGATGCGTGAAGCTTGGCCTCAAGAGAGACCAAATGGGCATGTTTTTTTACCTCATGCACCGTGGATGTTATCAAAGCTAGAGATGGCGACGGTGAAGCGCGCTATTACTACAATTTGTACTCCCACTGGATGCATGAGGTGTTTGAAGGGAGCCTTTACAAAGAGCAAGAAAAGAGGTGTAGAGCAATTATATGGCTTGAAATCTCATGATTGGCACAAGATGCTCCAAGTAAGTATTTTATGTGCATAATGTCTTTTTCCTTTCAAATTTGTGAGTGAATAGTTATAAGCAACTAATCAACCACCTCCTCATGGGTTCAGTTCATACTACCTACTAGCATTTCACATAGTGCATCGAAGGACGTGAAAGATTGTATTTACAAGATGGGCGAGCTTGTGAGGTACTTTACATGATACAAAATATGATGCGTATCAATGCTCCATGCAAGTTTGAATGCATATTGCTAATATGCTGTACTTTTTCATTTCTAGGTATGTGAGCTCAAAGGAAATAGATCCCACCACGCTTGAGAATGCTCTAGTTATGTCAGTGGAGGTGGTTTGTTTAGTGGAGGAGACATTTCCACGTTCTATTCTCACAAGCCAACTACTGCATCTTATAGTGCATTTGGTGGATGAGATTGCTATATGCGGTACTATACATGCATGATGGTTGTTCTTCCTTGAGCGCTTCATGAA
Organism: Dipteris shenzhenensis; assembly: GCF_047967505.1. NCBI lineage: Eukaryota > Viridiplantae > Streptophyta > Polypodiopsida > Gleicheniales > Dipteridaceae > Dipteris > Dipteris shenzhenensis. The sequence continues at coordinate 47,255,637 of NC_141611.1, forward strand.
GACCTTGAAGGGCTTCATGAGACAAAATGAAAGACTCGAAGGTAGCATGGCCGAGGGTTGGTTTGCGTGCTTAATAGTGATGTGATGAAAAGATGGGTGACAAGATACCAGGATGCAAAGGCAAGAAGACAAGAAGAAAGGGCCCTCTTTTATACACACCACGGATCTCGTGTGCCATACCCTCAGTATCTAAGAGCACTTCCAAAGGATATTCATGTGGATTGGCTACTTGATGAAATGGAGAAAGCAGAGAAAGAGGAGGGGATGCATATCACAATGGAAGAATGGGAGTATGCTAGGGGATGCATGAGCAAGGTCGGTATATAGAATCTTATGCATAAGTTAGGAGCTTTCAATAATTTAAATTGCTTATTTAATTGATTTTTTCTTGGTGTAGTGCACTATGTTCAATGCTATATGGTGTGAGGGCAAGCATTTTTTAACACAACGGATTGATGATAAGAGAAACACACAAGACTGCGGCGTCATTGCTAGCTTTGAGGGAGCTAATGGAGCCATGGATGATTATTGTGGCATAATCCAAGATATTATTATGCTTGACTTTCGACGCTTCTTTGTGTATGTTTTGGATGTAAAGTGGTTTAAGGACGTGGTGGAAAGAGGCCCTAATGCAACAATCAAATGCCATGCAAGTGGCTTTGTAACTATTGACTCCACAAAGTTTTGGCAAAGTAGGAAGGACACACTAGTACTACCGCAACAATGTGAACAAGTACTGTGCACACATATAAAAACACTCGCCTCTAAATATTTGATGCAAGAAAAATAACATGATTGTATTTGTGTTTGAATTAGGTTGTCTATCAACCAATGGTGGATAATAATAGATGGTGGCATGTCATACCTATTATGCCACGTTGCAAAGTGATGTATAGTACATTTACTAATATGGAGCGTATGGAGGATGATCATGGCCATGGATGTGATGATGACCGTGATATGAGAGAGGAGGATGATCATGAGATAGGAGATACAGATATTGAGGCCATTACCCGTGAGGACGAGCCTACCATTCGAGATGCTGATTTCGATGAGCACAAGAGTGGCACAAGTAGTAGTGGGTTGAATGTATTTGTAGATCCAAACACTTGTTTGGATTTTGAAGTAGATAGTTTGGCAAGGGTTGATCTCATTGAGGATGAGATTGAACCGTAGCCCCATAATTGATATTGGCAAAACTATTTACATATTGTCTCATTCTCCTCATCTCACTTAATTCTTGTATATGTGGGCTTGCAAAAAATTATGTGCAATGTTTGGAAAGCAATGATGTACACCAAAATCTCACTTTCTGTATTCTCTGGTTTGCATCTATCTACGCGTCTAAATGCGTGTCTGATTCTCAGTGTAAACGCGCAAATAAACGCGCTAATACACGCGCAAATAGACGCGTTGATAAACACGATGTTAGACGGGCCCGTATTTTCTCAGTTTAGACGCGCAAGTAGACGTGTTAATACACGCGCAAATAGACGAGTTGTTAGACGCGCTTTTAGACGCGCCCGTAATTCCTCTACTAAAGCAACGCCTATAGATGCGCCCACTATTTTGCGCATCTACCAAGCGCGTCTATAGTTGCTTTGTGTTGTTGTGACACTAGGTTTGAAAGCTCCTGTAATTCGAAGAAGTTGGAGTCTGCTGTGTGTGACACCCTGCTCTCGCATCTCCCGCAACCACTTTGTACACCTTGTATCATTCCGTTCAGCGAGCACATCCATGAGTGTTGTTTTCTAGCTCCACTGACACCCATTAGTGCAATGAGCACATTGGGTTTGAAAGCTCCTGTAATGCCTTGAAGAAGTTGGAGTCTGCTATGTGTGACACCCTGCTCTCGCATCATTTTGTACACCTTGTATCATTTTTTTTCCATCCAACAGGGTTGTGAAGGACATGTGGACATCTTTATGAAGAAGAGCAACTCTATGCTGCATCTAAGGAGTAATGCGGTTGACACATGTGCTGCAAACTAGGGCAGCCATGGGCTAGATGAACTAGGCATAAGGGATGGAGTGCCTTTGCAAATAGGCATAAACAGACAAGTAGTGTGGGCATGTCAGTTCGGTGGGTGAACTTACTGTCCAACCTGCATTCTGAGGTGTTGACAGAAGATCGATCCTCTAGTTTATTGAAATCAAAGGAATGAGGGCTGCCTTTCCCTAATTTGTATAAAGGGAAGCTTAGGCACCTTGTGGTCCCATTAGGCATCCATAGTGATCCAACACTCCTCCAAGAGCAAGTGTGTAGCCCACTGAAGCTCACTGGAGAGCATACAGGATGCCATAAGCAAGCTGGAAGCAGACATTTCATATTCCATGTGATCTCTGCACATGTGAATTTAGGCTTCTCAATGCCATTTCTTAGGGCCTAATAAGAGACTGGCACCACTGCCATTCTCCACTTGTACAAATGTTTACCCTACTATTCTAGGAGGGGTATTCCAGTGATCATAGGAGAGTGGTGTCCTATTCCATTCCACATGTGAGTTTGATGACACTGATGGCAGTCTAGATAAACTAAACTTGTATATTGACATTCCACAAATTTTATTGGCTGTAGTAGTATAATTGCAAAAGTGCCAATGCACATGTGAGTTTAGGATTCCTTGTGCCATTTTTAAGGTCTTGGTATGCTACCATTCTCCACTGGTGGCATTCTCTACAAAGATTGACACAATTCCATATGATATCTACACAGCGGAGACAGTTGATCACTACATAGAAGAATGCACATGTGAGTTTGATGGTCTCAGTGTCATTATGTATTTGCCAGCATGAGATTGGCATCACTGCCATTCTCCACTAGTGGTAATCTAGACAAACTAAACCTGTAGGTTGACATTCCACTATATTTATTGGCTGTAGTAGGATTATTTATTGGCTGTAGTGTGAGTTTGATGATCTCATTGTCATTATGTAGTTGCCAGCATGAGATTGGCATCACTGCCATTCTCCATTAGTGGTAGTGCCAATGCACATGTGAGTTTAGGATTCCTTGTGCATGTTTTCAGGTCATGGTATGAGATTGGCATCACTGCCATTCTCCACTGGTGGCATTCTCCACAGAGATTGACACAATTCCATATGATCTCTGCACAGCGGAGACACTGATCACTACATAGAAGAATGCACATGTGAGTTTAGGCTTCTCAATGCCATTTATTAGGGCCTAATAAGAGATTGGCACCACTGCCATTCTCCACTTGTACAAATGTTCACCCTACTATTCTAGGAGGGGTATTCCAATGATCATAGGAGAGTGGTGTCCTATTCCATTCCACATGTGAGTCTGATGATCTCAGAGATTGACACAATTCCATATGATCTCTACACAGCAGAGACAGTGATCACTACATAGAAGAATGCACATGTGAGTTTAGGATTCCTTTATATGTTTTCAGGTCATGGTATGAGATTGGCACCACTGCCATTCTCCACTGGTGGCATTCTCCACAGAGATTGACACAATTCCATATGATCTCTGCACATGTGAGTTTAGGCTTCTCAATGCCATTTCTTAGGGCCTAATAAGAGATTGGCACCACTGCGATTCTCCACTTGTACAAATGTTTAGCCTACTATTCTAGGAGGGGTATTCCAGTGATTATAGGAGAGTGGTGTCCTATTCCATTCCACATGTGGGTTTGATGATCTCAGTGTCATTATGTAGTTGCAAGCATGAGATTGGCACCACTGCCATTCTCCGCTAGTAGTAGTCTAGACAAACTGAACCTATAGATTGACATTCCACTAGTGGTAATCTAGACAAACTAAACCTGTAGGTTGACATTCCACTATATTTATTGGCTGTAGTAGGATTATTTATTGGATGTAGTGTGAGTTTGATGATCTCATTGTCATTATGTAGTTGCCAGCATGAGATTGGCATCACTCCCATTCTCCATTAGTGGTAGTGCCAATGCACATGTGAGTTTAGGATTCCTTGTGCATGTGAGTTTAGGCTTCTCAATGACATTTCTTAGGGCCTAATAAGAGATTGGCACCACTATTCTAGGAGGGGTATTCCATTGTGAATCTAAAATTTTGAATTAGGACATTCCATTGGGAGAATGGCACTAGTGCCATTCTCCATTTTCCAATGGGAGAATGGCACTAGTACAAATTTTGAATTAGGACATTCCATTGTGAAGCCAAAATTTTGAATTAGGACATTCCATTGGGAGAATGGCACTAGTGCCATTCTCCATTTTCCAATGGAAGAATGGCACTAGTGCCAGTCTCCATTTTCCTATTACAAAGCCAAAAAATTAGGACATTCCATTGGGAGAATGGCACTAGTGCCATTCTCCATTTTCCAATTACAAAGCCAAAAAATTAGGACATTCCATTGGGAGAATGGCACTAGTGCCATTCTCCATTTTCCTATTCTCCAGTGCCATTCTCCCATTGCAATGTCCTAATATAAATTTCGGTTTTGAAATACAATTTCAAACAGAATAATTTGAATTTGAATTTAAATTTAATATTGGAGAGAATGGCATATGTGCCACTCTATATATCCAAATTCAAAAGGGAACAATGGCGGGAAGAGCATTGGTGCCACTCTCGCGGACTTCTTATGAGGTCTTGGAGAATGGCATTGGTGCCATTCTCCATTTAAAATTAGAAATTCAATCTCTAAATTTGCCATTCAATCATGAAAATCAAAATTGAGATTGAAGTTTAACTTGAAAACTAGAATTTAGGTTTTGAAATACAATTTCAAAAAAATAATTTCAATTTGAAATACAAATTGAAATTAAAATTATCAATATGAATTTGAATTTAAATTTAATATTGGAGAGAATGGCATAAGTGCCACTCTATATATCCAAAATTCAAAAGGGCACAATGGCGGGAAGACCTATATTTCAAAATTTGAATTATTTAGTAGTTTCAAATCAAGACCTTTTCTCTCATTTCAATTGATGCCTTTCCCTCATTCACTTTCTATTCATTCCAAAGCGGATTGGAGAGGAGTCTCAGAGTCTGAGAGTTTTACTCACCACAGCTCGCACGGAGAGACTTGAGGCAAGAAGGCTGAACTCCACCGGAGCTGCGAAGTTGATGGAGCTGGAAGGAAACAACACAATTGACGCTCAATCAGTTCGGTAGCTTCCTCTTTAATTCACGGATTTTTTGCTTTCTTATACCCATGACGGACTCTTACTGCTCGATGCATTTGATCCTAGACTCTTACGAAGTGCTGATTTTCTATTCTTTAAGGAACGAAGCGCTCCTTTGGATTTGCCATAGCCAATTCCTATATCTTATTAAGCTTTCCATAGTTAAATTCGCCATAGCCAACTCCCTGCCATAGGCACTCCTATCTTAGAGTCTATGCATAGACTCTTGTGAGAGCCTTGAGAACAACGCCGTCTCGTCGAACACCTTCTTGAGAAGAGCAAAGCGTACGTTAATTCCTATTACGAAAGCTTACGAAAGTTTTGAAAGCTTTCGTTAATCATCTCAGAAAGCTTAAGTTTTGAAAGCTTACGAAAATTTTGAAAGTTTTGAAAGCGTACGTTCAGATCTTTGGAAGTGCGAATCCCTTCATTCTTTGGAAAAGCGAATCCTTCATGCTTCCATCTTTTGGAAAAGCGAATCCTTCATGCCTCTTTGGAAGTGCGAATCCCTTCAATCTTTGGAAAAGCAAAGAGTATGAATTAAAGCGAGCGGCGAATCCTTCATGCTTCGTTGGAAGAGCGAATCCCTTCAATCTTTGGAAAAGCAAAGAGTAGAGAGGCGATCTTGAGTAGATGAGCGATAGGCAGGATGAATTAAAGCGAGCGACGAATCCTTCATGCTTCGTTGGAAGAATCCCTTCAATCTTTGGAAAAGCAAAGAGTAGAGAGGCGAGCTTGAGTAGATAAGCGATAGGCAGGATGAATTAAAGCGAGAGGTGAGCTTGAGTATGAATTAAAGCGAGAGGCGAGCTTGAGTAGATGAGCTTGAGTAGATGAGCGATGACATGAAAAGCGAGGGCGAGCGGCGAGTAGATGAAACGAAGGCATGCGAGCGGCGAGCGGCGAAAGGCAAGCTAAAGTTAGGAACCCGAAAAAGCAAAGGGAGGAAAGTGGTGACGAAAGTACAGGATGAGATACACTTGAGCTAGCTTGAGCTATGCGCACGATGAGATCGAAAGCAACACAGCATGCGAGGCAATCAACATAGGGCAACGAGATGAAAGAGAAGGTACTAGGGTTTTTCAAATTTTTACCTTCATTAGTTTAACCTTTTGCATTTCGTTAAAAAACAAATTTAACATGTTTAATATATCCTACCTATGCACTTTTTTTTAATGTAACGAAGTTAGAGATGTGTCATTGAGCTTCAAGTATACACTTGGGCTCCATAAACCACACAAGGCTCTAGAAGCCTCTTGTAATAGGCTTGACAAGAACTACAGTCTTTTCAAGAGCATAAGAATGTACTTCAATAACTACTTAGCTTGAAATAAGTTCTCATTGGAGTTTAGAATGCAAGCTTCAAGAGCAACACATAAAAATATAGTCAATGTTGTCTAGACATACTCATAGTGATGTAGAAGTCATAGACTTTGTGCAAATTCACAAACCTCTGCCTCTCTCTCTCTCATAGAAGGGAATTCCACACACAAATCCTATCAAACATAAATTTCAAACAACAAGAAAATGAGTTCCTAGGGGGCTCCTACAATCAAGCTCTAGAGCTCTCAAATATAAATGGGAACTATACTACTCAAAGAAATGGTGAAGATGGGCAATGTTGTAGAGGGAGGGCTTTGGAGCGTAACAAAACCAAGGGCTTACAAGAGAGAGACACTATAGGGGGGAGAAGAACACCATGGGCTGATATAAAGATAGGGGTGAGAGAGAGGCATTCCAATGGAATGGATAGGGTTGAGTCTCTGCTTCCATTCAGCTACTTCGACTTATGTCGTGGCTTTGTTTCCTTCATCTCTATTGTCTTCTACAATTCTGTCACCTTTGTAGTTGATGCATCTCGTCTTTGCTCACCACTCTGTGCACTATGTCTATAACCACTTAGGTGCTTGTATGAATACACGGCATCAAACATCGGTTTGTTAAGTGACTTGAGAGCCTAAGAACATGACAATGGCACCCTTTGTAACACTTCAAAAACCCTTTTCCCATCTTGAAAATGTTTCAGTGGCAAGCTCTTGATGAGTGAAGTTGATTGTTTCATTTTCTAATGCCACTACCTACTTTGTTTACTCCCACTGTATATTTCATGAAAGAGTGAATTCAATTGCAAATCAATTATTTTTCATCTACTCCTATATTAACTTCATAACTAAAAGTTAGGAATACTCAACATTAAAAATGGAGAATACATAATTAATAAAATACAAATATAGTAACCACACAAAAATACATAAATAATATATATTTTATTATGGAACATAAAACATACAGAATATATATATTATCATATTTAAATATAATCAAATATATCAATGAAATTGGTGTATATTTCATCAAAGAGTGAATTCAATTGCAAATCAATTATTGGGACGAGTTTCATTGATAGATGGTGCCCATCAGCAAGACAAGAAGGACTAGATTATAGTTGTCCATTCCCCATTGCCCATTGCCCAATCTCCCCTTCCCCCCCTTCCCCTCCCCCCCCCCCCCCCCATCCCCCCTTCCCCATTGGGAGAATGGCACTAGTGCCATTCTCCATTTTCCTATTACAGAGCCAAAAAATTAGGACATTCCATTGGGAGAATGGCACTAGTGCCATTCTCCATTTTCCTATTCCTAGTGCCATTCTCCATTTTCCGATTACAATGGAGAATGGCACTAAACCTATAGATTGACATTCCAATAATTCCAATGGTGGAATGGCATTGGTGCCCTTCTACCTTTGTGAAGCCAAAATTTTGAATTAGGACATTCCATTGGGAGAATGGCACTAGTGCCATTCTCCATTTTCCAATGGGAGAATGGCACTAGTGCCAGTCTCCATTTTCCTATTACAAAGCCAGAAAATTAGGACATTCCATTGGGACATTCCATTGGGAGAATGGCACTAGTGCCATTCTCCATTTTCCAATGGGAGAATGGCACTAGTGCCATTCTCCATTTTCCTATTCCTAGTGCCATTCTTCATTTTCCTATTACAAAGCCAAAAAATTAGGACATTCCATTGGGAGAATAGCACTAGTGCCATTCTCCATTTTCCAATGGGAGAATGGCACTAGTGCCATTCTCCATTTTCCTATTGCTAGTGCCATTCTCCATTTTCCTATTACAATGGAGAATGGCACTAAACCTATAGATTGACATTCCACTAATTCCAATGGGAGAATGGCATTGGTGCCCTTCTACCTTTGTGAAGCCAAAATTTTGAATTAGGACATTCCATTGGGAGAATGGCACTAGTGCCATTCTCCATTTTCCAATGGGAGAATGGCACTAGTGCCAGTCTCCATTTTCCTATTACAAAGCCAAAAAATTAGGACATTCCATTAGGAGAATGGCACTAGTGCCATTCTCCATTTTCCAATGGGAGAATGGCACTAGTGCCATTCTCCATTTTCCTATTCCTAGTGCCATTCTCCATTTTCCTATTACAAAGCCAAAATGTTAGGACATTCCATTGGGATATTCCATTGGGAGAATGGCACTAGTGCCATTCTCCATTTTAAGGACATGTTTGATGGTCTGATGAAATTCTTTGGTTCTAATTTGTTCATAATTAATTCTCCGTAATCGTAATGACAGGGGATGGCTATCAGAAGCGGGGAGAAGGTCATGAAGATGGTGGGGAATGAAGTGGTTGGAATTGGTGGAGTGTGTGCAATAGATCCGGAGGCCTACTGTAGTGGTGTGAAGATTGGGATAGAAAATGTATCGGTGATAGTGGATAAGTCTATTAATAGTGAAATGCTCTTGCCATTTCCCACTATGGATGCAGTGCTTGTTGGTGAGGCAATTTGGAGCATTGTCAAGTGGCCTAAGGGCTCTCTAAAACATGTTGGTGATTCTTTAGATGATGCGGTAACTGAAGAAGCTGCACCAAGTGAGCCTGAGCGACCTTATGTTGAGGCAATGCCAGTTTCTTCATTGGAAACTGACAATTTCATTCGTGAATCTTGGAAAGAGAAAAAGGTTGTCTTATGGGATGAGAGCAAAACAAAGACCGTGGGGGAAGGTGTGATCTTATATGTTTTCCCGGGAGACTCTATAAACTTTGACCTATTGGGTAACAATTGCATTGGTGTGGGTATTGAAAAGAAAGAACAAATTAGAGGAAGTGACTCAGGGTCTTCTATGCAAGATGTCGGCTCTCTCAGCCTAGTAAAGTGGCCCATCAAGCAGATTACCTTACTTGAAGGAAGCCCATTACAACAATATGTGCCCATGGACCACGTTGCTGGTATAAATGAGTTGGTCAATGATCAAATGTTGAAAAGGGACGATCCAACATCAAAGAAAAGAAGGTACACTTTCATTAACAGGGTGCCTAAACAAAGAGAGCCTCCAACAGCAATGTACAAAATGTCACTAGATTCGGTGCAGCAGGTTTCTTCCATCGATTGTTGTGGGAGTAGGTGTTGCCAACATGCAGAGCGAGATATCTTAATGAATCTAAGGAAGAACTTTTGGGGCAGCTCCTTGGAGTCTCGTACAAACTTTATATATGATGTGTTGTCAACGGCTTGGCATCATGACTACACAGGGAGGATATGCTACAACTTCAGGAACGGTCGGGATGTCTGTTGTAGAGCATGGTATGAGATCCATGGAATTCCAAGGACATCATTTTATCGATACAGGGAGCAATTTGAGAGTGGTGTGCAGCGATATGTGCATGGCCATTCAGGGATTATGAGGAGGAGCAGGGAGCACATAGGTATGGGAAGGGCTCTCATTCAACACTTTGTGGATAATAGCATAGAGCATATGCCTCACAAGAGTAGAACCATGCAGGATGGTTCTAGAGAGACACAGCAAGTGATACCTAAAGTGTATAAGAAGATAGACGTCCTACGTGAGGTCAACACTTCACTTAATCAACGTGGTTATCAGAGCCTATCCACATCCACATTTGCCAGGATTTGGAAATCAGACTTAAAAAATGTAGCCCTTGCTAAGACGAGTGAATTCTCTAAATGTAGCTTGTGCAGCCGGATCAAGGCTCAATTGGCAGCCACAAAAGGTCAAGATGAGCGCAATTCGCTGATGGAAGAGAGAAAGATGCATATGATACAGCAACAAAGTTGTAGGAACTTATACTATGCATGGCGTAGGTACTCGGAGATGGATCCAAAAAAGTATGTATGCATAATCCATGATAAGATGGACCAAAAAAAGACAACAATTCCAAGACTTCGGGTGAGGTCCAAGGACACCGATTCTGCATGGCAATTACAGGTTTCACTCATTGGAATGATTACCCATGGGCGTGGAAACGGTCATTATGGACACTTCACCCTCAATGGTTTGTGGCCATCTGATCCCAACCAGACGATTGGATCGCTCTCAATTTCTTTGCGCAACCTTGAGAGGATGGATATGCATGACCTTGGAGACCTTGCTACCAATGGGATTCCTAGAAGCAATGCTCGCCTTTTGAATGCTCTATGTTCAAGAAACGCTTTGGACTCCCATTACAGTTCTAAAGGTGCACATGTTTCCACAAGTGGAGCTAGCTTGTCTGAAAATGTAGATGTCACGATCACAAATGCAAATCTAGAAACTGTATCGGAAAGTGACCCGAAGTCTGTCATGGAGGCCATGACAACTTCCATTGCAAGGGCTACAGACACATGTGTGAATTTTTTTCCATCAAATACAAGAGAAGACCCACCCTCTTTAGAGGGGAGTGTTGCTATTGAGCCACCATTCCAAAAGTTGCCAGAGAACTTGCTACTCCAACTAGATAATTGTGGGTCTGAGAACAAAAATAGATACTTGTTTGCATACCTTTCTCTTCTTGTAGCAAGGGGCATTTTCAAGACAGTTCAATTGGGCTTCTTGATGGTAGGGCACACACATGAGGACATTGATGCAATGTTCAGCAGGTTTTCTGAGAGCTTGCGGGTGGGACAAACATTCACTTTCCCGCATCTGATGGATACATTCAAAAAATGTACATCATCTTCACCGGCACCATTTGTTCTTACACGGGTTCCTAACTTCAAGGATTATGTAGATGGCTACCTATGTGATGGGCAAGAAATGCTAGTTGGACATGCAAAGCCATTACAATTTCGATTTTACATGCAAGGTGACATACCAATGATGCAGTACAAGGTGCATCCAAAATCACCGAATTGGATGCCCATTGAAGGGGGAATCGAGCTATGGAAGAAAGATAGTGAGGGTCGATCATTGTTGCCAACAGGTTGTCCGGATATACTGCCAATGGCTGCATTTGTGAGAGATCACTTGCAAGTAATATCAGGGATAAAGGATTACATTAAGTTTTGGGAGAAATGTCCAAGTGGAAAGAATGCATCCTATGAGTCCTACATTAGGCCAGTGATAGACTATTGGAAAACCATGATCGGTGAGCTCGAACAGGAAAACATCTCAGAGATAGGAGTGTATAGAGAGTTTTGGCCAAGAACACAATCTCCTGATGAGGAGGATGATATAGATGCTTGCATTAATGATTTCCAAGGCTATGAGGAATGGAATGATCACTATTGTGGGCCTCTAAAAGGTAAGCCGAGGGAAGAGTTTAGACCAATGGTGGATGTTAAGCAAGGTGACTTCGTCTTGGTGAGGCCATCAGATCCTATATACTCCATATGGCTTGGGGTTGCCATATCAAGTGCCGAGATGGATGCTGCTTCTCCTAATTTCAAGAAATTATTAATTCAGTATTGGGCACCATCAGTTAAGAGAAAGGGGCTCAGTGATGCAGATGCCTATGTTGATTGCTGGAACAAGTATTGGGTAGAGAATAGGTTGGATCCACAGGTATGGGAGTGTATTGATGCAATTGTCTGGTCATGGACATCAAAATCCATAAATAGACCTAAGAAGATCAAGATTCCACAGAGCGTATGTATCAAAGCACAGGAGACTTGCTTGGTATCAGAGCATAGAAAATGGTGTCGATTTTCTCCCTCTTAATCTCCCAAACTTCCATTGTAAGGTGTGTTCTCATGTGATGTTTCTCAATTGTTGTTATCTTGTCAATGGGTATTTGCATATTATTAATATGACAATTTTCAGAAGCTGACCTTCACCAACAACTGCTTTGTTTCTAGTGGAACTCACTATGCATGGTGTTTGTTAACACCACCAACTGGTGTTTATTAACACCTCAAGTAAAATATACATGTTGTCCCTAGACGGTGTTTATTAACGCCACCAAATACATGATTTTCAAACTCTGCCACAAATGCTTTGTTCCGGTATTTATACGCAATGAACTGTTTCACAACCAATGAAGTTTTTCATAATCATTGGAATTCCAAATATTAGCTTATTCAATATTGGTAAAATTCCCACAATCAATGGAAATTTTCCCAAATTTAATGAAGCCTTTCCCAATTTTAATGAAATCCACCCAATTTAGAAATTCCCAAAATGCAACTTTTGTCCCACTTTATCTAATACTGTGTTTGTAGGGCTTCCTTGCTGAACCCGTTCTGAGCAGATGTTGAAATTATGGTATTCCATGAGACCACATTCCACACAAGCATCACTGCAAACACAACCCTTAAATCATCTAGACTCCCACATTTGCCATACATATTGACAAGGGCTGTCCCCACAACAACATCAGATTCCAATTTACTGCCAACAAAACTAGCATGTAAGTGCCCCAATCTTCCAAGGCTTTTTGTTTGTTGCACACATCCAAAATGCAAATGAAAGTGGCCTTGTTATGGTTAATGCTTTCACCCTACATTTGACCAAATAGTTGTAAATCCTCCTCGTTGTGCCCTTCCTAGAGACTGGCGGCATTCCATGAGATCGCATCCTATAGTGCAATCTTTGCAAAAAAAACCATTGAATCATGTAGACACACTGTAATCATGGCATTCCAAAGTGGCATCTATGCAAACACAGCCCATGAATCATCCATGCTGTTGCACTTAATATTAACAAGAGCTATCACCATCACCACATCTGACTACCATCTGTTGCCAATAATAAGAGCATATATCTCTAGACCTTTCTCTAAGGCTGCCACACTAGCACATGCATCTAATACACAAGTAAAAGCTATCTTGTTTTTCTAGACTTGTATTTGAATTTCTTTAAACAATTGTAAAGCTTCTTTGCCAAATTCATTCTGGGCTTACGTAGCGATCATAATACTCCAAGAGTATTTTGTTGAAAACAACTTGTGCATACTCGAAGCTTTCACATTTTCCATACATTTCAACAAGAAGGTTACTCAAAAATCTATTATCCAGATATCCATGCTACTGATGCACACGCTCACTCTAAGAACTAAACAAGGATTTTCTCATTCAAGCTTTTAGGATAGCAATCATAATTCCTTGCAAAGCCAATCTGATGGTGCCCATCCAATATATGTTTATGACAAGGGTTTGTAGATTCTTAAGAACCTTATTTGCAACCTTGGACCACTCACAATTCCTCCATACTTGCCAAAATCTGATTTCGTATCCCTCACCCAATGGATGTCATCATACAGGCTTTCAAGAAGACAGAAGCCTTCATTTCTCACAAGCCCACTCTTATGGTGCCCATCTAACCTAGTTGTGGGAAAGCCCCTCCTCATTCCTAGCTTCTCTTCTACAAGCTTGAAACCATACAAAGTCAACACACGATATAGCTTGTTGCACATATAACTAGAACAAGAACCACCCAAGATGTTGATATGGCAAATTAGCCATTTTAACACTTATACCTAAATGAAAATTACTATATACTAAATGCAAAATTCTATATCCCAAACTCAAATTGCTACATGCTATATGCAAAATACTGTGTGCAAAATACAAAATCATACATTCCTAAATGCAAACTACCATGTGCAAAATGCAAAGTGCTATGTTCTATATCCCAAACTCAAATTGTTCATGCTATATGCAAAATACTAAGTGCAAAATGCAAAATGATATGAACCCAAGGAAGGGCACGTTCCTTGGTCTTATAATTTTTGGAGAGGAAACGTGCCAACTCTCCCCCCACACAAATGTGTGGTTAAGTCTATTTGTTTGTTTGTTGGATACAAAGTGCTATGTGCTAAATGCAAAAATACTAGCTAGTCAATTCTATGTGCTATATACAAAATACTATGTACAAAATACAAAATCATACATTCCTAAAAACAAAGTACCATGTGCAAAATGCAAAATGCTATGTTCTATATCCCAAACTCAAATTGCAACATGCTATATGCAAAATACTATGTGCAAAATGCAAAATGATATGAACCCAAGGAAGGGCACGTTCCTTGGTCTTATAATTTTTGGAGAGGAAATGTGCCGACTCTCCCCCCACACGAATGTGTGGTTAATTTATTTGTTTATGTGTTGGACACAAAGCGCTATATGCTAAATGCAAAAAAGCTAGTTACTCAATGATAAGTGCTAATTCCTAATGCAAAATGCTATGTACAAAATTCAGAGTGCTATATCTTAAATTCAAATTGCTACCATATATATAAAAAGTGATAAATGAAAATGCTATATCCCAAATTCAAATAGCTACCAAAAAGATGCAAAAAAAAATATCTTAAACACAAACTCCTATGTGCAAAAAGAAAGAGCTATTTACCATGTTCTATATTTGAAATGCTATATGCTACATTCAAATTCCTATATGCTATATTCAAATTGGTATCAAATTGGTAAAAATATAAAGTGTTAACAACCTTGATATTTTGTTTGCAGATTATTCGAATTGGTGAATTTCAAGTCATTTTTAATGGTCTGATCTACAACGGGAAAATAAAGTAGGTGGTTCTACTTTAACATATAATTTACTTTAAAAATATGAAAAGGTCACTTATTGAAAGAAGAGAATGTGCTTCCCACATTAGCATAGAAAACAAGAAAAGACGATTACAACCTAGTTTCTCTTCATGGCTATTCAATGATAAATTTCTAAAAGAATGGAACCAAATTACTTCTCAATATATTTCGAAGATGCAATATTGTGTATTTTGTGGTAGAATAGAATTTAACATAGGTTCTTTTACAAAGGTAAAATCAGTAATATCACTACTATAATCAAGTATAACACCATATGACTTATCCAATATGTTCATAAGTTTACATGTAGAAAATGGCCTAGGACATGGATAAAAAATGGTTTGTAAAGCATGCATAGATAGTCCATTCAGAAAGTTGTACGCGGTTCCCTATGATCCAGAATATTTACAAAATGTATTAGGTGCGAACATATTTCAAATGCAAATTCTTTCTATAATCGATATATCCCTTAACGTTTCTAAAGGTAGTATTACATCTTTAGCAATAGGTATACTACAAAGAAGATCGATGTTGGATAATCCACTAATATGTTGGAATCGCCAACAAAGATTTTGTAGTAACTCAACAAACTTACTATCAACAACGAAACACGTTCTAGCGTTTAACTCTAGAACAAATCCCATATTGAAAAAATACTTGACAATGTATGAACAACTGCATCCAAAACTAGGAGTAAGTGTTCTTCCTTCAGAAGTTATTTCTGATATTCTTGAAAGACACTCTGCTAACTCACCATTCAATCTTATGAAAATTGCACATGAGGACAACTACTTGTCATTACTAGAACAAATCAACATGCTACATACAACTCATCAATTAAAAAAAAATACATCATATGAAGTCGAAACAATTGTACTTCGTGATTCAACAAGAATTATTGAGCGTTAGCTCATAACATCTATGGAAGGTATGTCACAATTTGATGAATTAACACTTGAGTATGCATTATTCCCATTCCTCTATCCTTTCGGATATGGTGCTCATGATGGCAAGATTTTCTTCAACGTATATTTAAAAATGAGAATATCAACATTGTTCTCCGTGTTCACTCTTTACAAACCATACTTGTTATTGATGTCCCAAATACGTCAATCTATTCTAATAGCAAATTCTACTCAAACTATAGTATTACAAAGAGATATTAACCAACAAAGATGACAAGATCCAAGAATATCTGAACAAGAAATAATTAGACGTATTCTTAAGTTTCAGATACTAAGTTCTATTCCTGGATCTCCTTCATGGCACCATAGAAACTTAAAAGATTTAATGGCAATGGTTGACACATGGGGCCTTCCTAATATATTCCTTACACTTACTGCAGATGAGGTATCAACCACGAGATGGTGTGAAATTGATCAAATAGAAACCATTGCTAAATAATTCAATAAAAACTTCACATGGAGAGATTGTCCAGTTGAATGTGCAGTGCTCTTCCATGTTAGACTGCAACAATTCTTAACAAGATATATTCTGTGTAATAAAGGACTACTATGTAGAGTCAACCATCACATCATAAGATATGAGGTACAAAATTGAGGATCTATGCATGCACAGATAATGCTATGGGTAGATGAATAAGACATAGAGATCGTATCAAACCAAATAGATGCATATATCCCTTACATGAATGATTTTAATAACTAGCCAAAGAATTCAATTCAAAGAAATCTTAACTATATGGTAAAGAGAAAACAAATCCACACATGTAGGCCAACATGCAATCTATTTGACTCAAGCACAAACCACAAATGCAAATATGGATTTCCATATCGTATACATTTAGAAACGAAACCTACTTTAGATCCTCTCACACAAAGATGGATCTACTTCCGTCCATCCCTAGAACATCGTAATGTCATTCCATACCATGCAGGAATATTACTCTTGTGGCAAGCACATATGAATATTCAAAAAATAGCCAACACAGGCCTATGATCATATTACCTTCTAAAATATGCTATGAAAACCGAACCCATGGGATACATGAACTTGAATCCTGGTGATGCGAAACTTCTAGGACTAGATCAAGTTAAAAATGATATCTGCATACATTCTTTCAAAGCCAACATCTCCAACAGAGGCAGCATTGTCATGCTTACAAATATATACCATTCAAAGAAGCGAAGCTGTACATTTCATTGACTCCTCTCCCCCATCTATGCGCCAAAAATAACTTCGTGAACATTGAGTTTCTGTAATGCATCCTATAGATATATATTGCAGTCGTCCAAGTGTCATGGAGAACTTGACCTTCTATGAATTCTGGAAACAATAAAATGTCCAAAAGTCAAAGAAAAAAACAAAGATAACATAACTATCATAGATTCTTCTGGAAATTATACATATATCCATCAACACGGATTGTATGTTTCACAGATTACCACCCTGCTCATCATTTTGAAGGATTTTTTTACAACCTTCTACTAAAGAACGTAAATTTTAGAAATGAGAATGAGCTCATTTCTAAAAACAATCATTCAAAATCTTCCTTCTTAGAATGCCATATCCGAGACCTCATAAAAACAGAAGAAGACATTGAATCTCTGATCGATCAATATTGCAAAGTGCACTTGCTAATTGATCAAAATCGCCACCAACTAACAAACATGATACTCCAAAAAGGCCCATTACGTGTTATTCAAAACTCCTTCATGGCTTCAACCGACCTTCGTGAAGATACCAGTATACATAACACAGCACGTACAAAATTACTTCAAATGATCTCCAAATGATGAACGAGTTCAAGGACTTCGAAAATGCAACTCTTTCTTCTCAACAACAAGAAATTTATGAAAAGATTAATGGATCACCCACAAGACTTCATGCCATTTGTGGTACTCCTAGTTTAGGAAAAACATTTATGATCAAGTACATTACTTATAATTATGTAAAACAAGGAAATTCCATTATTCTAGCAGCAACAACAGGAGCAGTTGCAATGAGACTAAGTCGATTAGCAACTATTGTCCATCATCAGTTTGCTCTACCAAAGAGACACGATATGTTTCGTGCCTCTTTACTAGTGTCAGACGAACGATACATAGAATTGCAAAATGCAAAAAACATAATAATTGATGAGATCTCAATGATGACATGCCAAACATTAAACACGGTAATCAGACAGTTGTGCGAAACTTGCAAGCAAACAATCTTGCAGCCTTTTGAAAATAAAAAGATGCTCTTATTCAAAGATATGTCCCAATTGCCTCCAGTATGTAAAAGCAAGGTGCAAGAAAATGAATTTTGTAGAAAATGCTATATTGGAAACTCAGGTTTCTGGACAACTAGAAGATCCAACATAGATAGAATTCTTAAACATAATCAAAATAAGACAACCAATAGTAGAAGAGATTCCATATTACCTAGGTAATTTAATTATAAGTGATAGTGAAGCAAACGATTTCATTGACAAGGAAACAACTATACTGTACACCCATCAGAATGACACATGATACTATAATGAGCTCATACTACATAAGAAATTTAATGAGCATCAAATTAAAAACATCACTGTGACATCCAATGCAGATCAAATCTTAGAATTATAAGAATGGATAATGGATCCAGATTTCCACTCCATATAACAAATAGCAATAGGAGCAAAAGTGATGATCACAAAAAATATAGATCTCACAATTAGAGCTACAAATGGGGCTATTCAAAGTGTCATATCACTAGAAATAGATAATAACACAAACACCATTTTAAAAATTCATGCCAAGATCTTATCAACAAATGAAAAAATCACACTAAGACGATCAAAACATAAACGAAAGGTATTAAACTCCATATGGTATCACAAAACAACTTTTCCAATCACAATAGCATATGCAATTATAGGACACAAGTCACAAGGATGCACACTCAAAGGAAAGGCTCTTGTAGTAATACAAAAATCATTTGCACCAGGCCTAACATATGTCATGCTTTCATGAGTCACCACTCGAAACAACGTAAGAATCTTAAATAAAATCAATCCATCTGACTTCATTCCAATGCTTACATGAACTTAAAAAAATAAATAATCAATAGAAAAATCTTTTATTAAATATTCATCAATATAAGACAAAATAATATTTTAATATACAAACTAATATGCAGGATCTATCAAAAACTTCGTCATGTTTTTAATGATATATAACTCCATTTATATCAATTTCAATAATAACCACTTTTAAGTATACTACATAAATTTCCATATATTGTTAACCTTATAAAATATTGTAGTGTATTTCAAATATTTCTACAATTATAGTGCTCTTCTTAATATCATAATTAATTCTTCTCAAATTGCAAATTTACATAAATCTATGTTCTAAACTCACTTTAAAAATTAAGACAAAATGGAAAATATTATTTAACAATTTTTAGGAAGCACTAAATTCATTTATATATATTCTAGTTTAATACAGCTATCTGCCCGGATCTAGTTGTTATTGTGTGTTTGTGAGTGCCTTGTGTGACGGTGTGTTGTGTGAAGGTGCATTGTGTGGTGTGTTTGTGAATCCATAGAGGAAGCAATGAGGCAAGAGCAAGTGAGCAAGTGAGCAATTGAGAGCAATAGCAAGTATGATTTCATTCATGAGTAGAGTTACATATAGTAGAATGCCCCTGAGTAGGTGGCTCCAGATCCATGATTATCTCCTTGATTGTCTCCATCAGTAACACCCCCAAGTCCTCCATCAAACTGACCACCAAGTCCCTAACTTATCTCAATCACACCAACATAGGTGACACCTAA
Source organism: Dipteris shenzhenensis (assembly GCF_047967505.1). Taxonomy (NCBI): domain Eukaryota; kingdom Viridiplantae; phylum Streptophyta; class Polypodiopsida; order Gleicheniales; family Dipteridaceae; genus Dipteris; species Dipteris shenzhenensis. The sequence goes on from NC_141611.1 coordinate 47,275,336, forward strand.
CTGATGAGTCACTTGACACACCTACCATGGTTCTTACTAGCACTCACACCATGTCCTACACAAGCACTAGCACACTGGCACACACACACCACATGACCATGTCCATAAGTGTGTCCCCTAAACATCAATTTATCAAACATACCTCCCCTTAAATTGATGACCTTCTACCTTGGCAATAGACAATGGGATACTACATGGTTTTCATGCTCCCGACCTTGTTCTCACTCCAGTTGCATCGGCAGTAGGCTCATGTGGACACCCTAGCTCCATCATGATCTCACTCCAAATCAAGTTACCTTGGTTTAAAATAAGAGAGTCCACCTGGAATATGTGTCTTTGGGTATCACCATAGGACATATGACTCAAAGCAGGCAAACATGACTAACTAAAATGGAAATAACATATCATTTTAGGATGGACTATCCATGGCAAAGCACCTTATTAACTCAATCACACAACATAAAACTAGGTGATAGGGTCAATGCCCCCCTGGATGAAATCTCCCTTATTGATGACAATCATATCATCAAAATAGACTTCATACTTCTTGTTGCTTGGATCCTTTTCCTGTAAGGCCTTGTCCATGACATCTTCTTGCTCTTCTTTGAGGTAGAAGAAATCTCCTTCTCCATAAAGATGTAAGTTATTGGAGAGGAATTCGGACATACCCAAGGCTTTGGTATAGTAGTAGCCCCTTGGTTTCTTCCGACCATAGTACTTTGGCCCTTTTAGCCAAGTAGTCTAAAAGTTTCTCTTTTTAACTCTTACGTAATTGCCATTAGATGACTCTTTAGTGGAGGCCATCTTGGGAAGGTCTTACCACCACTGATGTGGCAGTGCCTAGTCCCTTACAAAGATAAATCTTTCTCTTGACCAATAGTTACAAATGTCTCAATCATTCAATACAATCAAAGTCAAGAGAGTCAAACCAATGCTTGCCAAAGTCAAATAGCATGCTGGGAACAAGAGCCCTCCAGAAATTTCTTAGTTTGACTTGGTCAACTCTATCAAACTCACTCAAACATGCCAAAAATGGTCAAGCTTCATACAGTGATCTTGGAGGCCAAAATTCATCACTTTAGGAGCAACATTCATGGGGGTTTTCACATAGAATGAAGGCCTGAATACCAGAGAAGAGACCAGAGAAGAACCGCACAATCATGCATCACATCGCCTAGCATTACATACTGAATTTTGAGTGTAAGATCGACGAGTGTGGCCCGAATACTTCACCAACAGAGATGAAATTTCATCAAGAGGTAGCCCTTGGGGTCACCCAGCCTCCTATAAGAGGAATTTGAGAATGGTTTAGGTATACAGCCAGCATTGCAAAAATCGCGCCATGAAGAAGAGGAAGAAGCACACAAAATCGATGGCGATTTGGGAAGATCCCTCTGGTCAAAAAGGTCCCCAGTCATGAGCAATCTCTAGCTTGAAGGATTCCTCAAACCATCGGTCAGATGCTGAGTATTTGCTCTTGCAAAATCATGGGCAAAGGGGAAGACACCATGGAAGCAAGAATGGAGCTTGGTCGGGATAACCACATGGTAGCAAAGTCAAGCCTCAGTCAACCAAGCTCTGATACCACGTGTGACTCCATAGAGGAAGCAATGAGGCAAGAGCAAGTGAGCAAGTGAGCAATTGAGAGCAATAGCAAGTATGATTTCATTCATGAGTAGAGTTACATATAGTGGAATGCCCCTGAGTAGGTGGCTCCAGATCCATGATTATCTCCCTGATTGTCTCCATTAGTAACACCCCCAACTCCTCCATCAAAATGACCACCAAGTCCCTAACTTATCTCAATCACACCAACATAGGTGACACCTAACTGATGAGTCACCTGACACACCTACCATGGTGCTTACTAGCACTCACACCATGTCCTACACAAGCACTAGCACACGCACACACACATCACATGACCATGTCCATAAGTGTGTCCCCTAAATGACGTTTATCCAACAGTGTTGTGTGGTGCATTGTGTGTTGTGTGGTGTGTTTTGTCAAGGTTAATAGCAACTTGTGTTTGCAGGGTGCTGATCTACGAAACGAGAGAGTTCTTCACGGGTTGCTGATCTGTGAAACGAGAGAGTTTGAAGATGTTTGGATAAGGATGTGGTGTCCCTTACGCGAAAAATAGTATGTGTTGATTGGCTTTGTCTTCTGATGATGCAGATGCCCTCAAATATAGTAGCAAGCCATTCCTTTTCAGCTGGCTTTCTATTGCTTATTGGTGGGCATGAACTCTCGCTTTCTCTTTGCGTAAGCCCGTCGCGCTCTCACAATACCCCCTTCTAAAAATCACTGACAACCCATTGGTTACCTCTTCTCTTGCTCTTTCATTGGAAGGTTCTTCTCCTTCTCTTATGCATTCTCTGTGTTAGCTTCCCCTGTCATGGCCCATATGCGTTAGCGTCCCTTTAGAGGATATGAACTCCACTATTTTTGGCCCTTCAAATAGTGTTGTTGAGCTATCCCTGGCCTCTACGAATCCTGATTCAATAACAAATTAGGGAAAGGTTCACAGAGATTAGTTTTGCTGAAGTTCTCATTCCTACAAATGACACCACATGCTCATAATATACAACCCAAGTACCACCAATATCTGGATGCCTACTATTATAGCTATGGTGGCAGTCAGAAGGTATGAGCCAACAGGTTAGGAATAGCCTCTCTGGTTTTTCAAATGAGACCTACCATACACCCTTACAGAATTTTCAGACTTCTGCTTATCTATGGGAGGTTTTTTAATACTGTTGGATTTGAGTTTTGAGCTCTTTTATCTTGGATTGCTGTACTGCAGCTAATTGTGGACAAATTTGACTCATTTCTAGCTCATTTTTTCTTCTCATATGAGAACCTTGCATATGCACATGCAGGTTGGTCTTAGTTATTATAACATAACTCGACGGCAGGGGAGATAATGCATTTTAATTACACTGTCCAAAACAGCCAATTATTGGTCCATAACTTTGATACAATGTGCCTCTTGTTCAAGTTTGAATTAGATTTTCATGAGTCCATAGAGACTGGCACTCAGCCACCAGCAGCAAGTAATTTATAGCCATCTCTTTTTTAGTTTGAAATTATGTACTCTGATGAAGCCACAAGAGATTAAGCAATCAAAAGTCACTTGATGCACACAAGTTGTGTATAGAAAGGCTAGAGCAAGGCTAGTAGTTGATGGAAATCGAACTTTGTTACAAAAGGTTATGCTTAGTAGCAAGCCATTTGGTGTTTTACGAAACATTTACACCCACATGACACAATAATATTACCAGGTGTGTCTTGTATGTTATAGCACTTTACAAGTTTCATGTACGTTTAAATATTGTAAGCTATCAATTTTGGCCCATGATCTTATGGCCATTTACTTGTAATTATGTTATGGATATAGCTTGAGTGGCTTTTAGAATAGTACGAAGCCTTTTTGTTTCAATTAGCTTTTGCTTTTTTTTCCCGATGGTATTGGCAAGAAGCAACCATTGGTGTACATGTTTGTTCCCACTTTGTTTACCCCAGGCAGTTGCAACACGTAGCAAAGATAGCAGACATAATTTACTATCAAGATTCATCAGTTGTTGGTTTGCTTGTTACGAATGCATGTATACCTAGTTTTACTCATCTCAATGTTGAATTAATTGCACGTTGCTCCTCCGTACTCGTTCTACACGATAAATCATGCTTTCATGGTCTTGCTTTTTGTACAATAAATGAAGTGCACATGTAATGGCTTCTTTATATATTGTGCAATGTAATTAATGTGTGACTTTGATATTTTGTACTATCATGTAGTTACTTTTTTTCAAGCTTTATGACTGCCAAGAAATTACTGGACTGTCTACACATCATCTTAAGAATTTAGGAGCGGAACACAAAGCGTTGAAAGAAAATTATACTTTCTTAGTTGTTGTTTCTAATGATGTCTCTAGAGATTGCATCCTCCGATGGATCTTCAAACTTGAGATCCATCAATTCTAGGAAGAAGACACATAAGAGGAAGATTGCCAAGTGTAAGAAAACTAGAAACAAGAGTACGATGAAGCCTTGGTACTATGAGACCACAAGGGCATTAGGTTTTTCGGAGTTTATAAGTACACATATGCACTTGTATGGTTAGCACTTCCAAGGTAAGTGATATAATGTATACATATTATTGTACATATCACTTTGAAGCTAAGTGATTAAGTTTATACATATCACTTTCAAGCTAAGTGGTATAGGCTACACACATTGTATACAATAGTGAAAGTAATAAAATACATGTAAACTTTGTTATGACAAGGTATCAATATGATTATTTTAGAGTATTTTAATTTTCGCTTTTGTTATGATTTGTGGTCGAAGAGGCTTTAAATATACGTCTTAGGAATTTCATTTTCTATTTGGATTTTGTCTTTTTGAAGTGATATTGTGAAAAGTATTTCACAATTACAATTTTTAAATTGCATGTGGAACTAGTACTTCCGTGATGAATATTTCATAAGCTAAATTTAAATTAACTAGTTTGTAATGAAATGTAGAATGATGTTTGTTTTTTATAGAGATTGGGAAAGACAAGAAGCATAAGAAAGAGTATAAACAAAGCTACAAAGAAATTTGTATGTTTTGTTAGTCCTTGAAGTATGAAAAAGTATCTAGTGCCAGTGGTGGGTTCGCTTTTGCCGGTTGAAATCCACTCGCACTTAGATACTAATTGGAAAATTAGCAATTGCATTACACATACTTTTAGGTGAAGAGTAAGTTAGTTGCATGTGACATTGTACTTAGCTTTGAAAAAATAGATGATTTTGATTTTATGCATGAAGTATAGAAGTTGTTACTTGTCTAGATATCAGAAATATCCTACCATTTGGGCATCGCCATGCTCTTGCCATTGCCTTGACCTTGTGCTTGAGGATTGGTATAAATTATCAGAGACTGTGTGGTTCAAAGCCACTATAGATGAAGGAAAGATATTGGTGTTATACTTCCTCAACCACGACAGATTTTTGGGCATATTCAGAAACCTCCAACCTGCAAAACATCCACTAGAGTTTTTGAAACCTGGCGAAACACGTTTGAGAATAAACTATATAACGTTGGACCATTTGTTCAAGCTATAGAAGCTGTAATGGAGACATTATTCAGTGTAGAAGCTAATGAGTGGATAGCTGAGTCAACCACACAAAACGCTCGCACTAAATTCACAGAGATGAAGAAAATGGCTCACACTGCAAGCTTTTGGAAGGGAATAGCTAATGCGGATAATGCAATGAGGCCGGTATGGTTTGCCATTCGGAAATTAGACGTGAAAGGTCCAAGTTTGGGCAATGCTTACATGGCATGGTGGACTATCGAGCGAGACCTCTTAAAGGAAAATAGAAGATCCACAGGTGCCAATGTTGGCTATAGCGCCGTTTGTGGTGCCACTTTGCAAAAGATGTTTCGAAAGCGATGGAATCATGCTCACAATGAACTCCACTATGCTAGCCATATTATAGATCCCCAATGGTGGGAGTATCGTCCAGAATCATTGCAACACATAATGCAGCCTTGGCATAATCTCTTGGGATGTTTTTTTGAGGATGGATCTGAATATGCTACCGCTGTCAAGGAATTATCCACTTTTTGAAATAGGGAAGGTTTGTTTGCATATGCAAGAATACGAGACCTTGCAAAGGAGATGCCTGCATGGAGATGGTGGGAAGAGTGTGGAGCTTCCACACCTCATTTGCAAATGTTGGCATTGAAAGTGCTATCCCAGCCTTGTAGCGATTCATTGAGTGAACGAAATTTGAGTAATTACAAGTTTGTTCATTCAGTCACAAGAAATCACTTGAAAACGGAAAGAGCAGAGAAATTGGTATATGTTTATGCAAATGGTAGAGTTTTGGATGATTTTAAGGGAGAGAGCAATGATGGAGATTTAGCCAAGTGGTACATTGTGATCTCCCAGGTCCGTTGCATAATCCTCTATAAAACTAGGTAGAAATAGCAATAGGAAATGGCATACAATTTCCAAAATTTCCATTTCTTATGTACGAAATGGCAATAGCTTCTCAAATTGCCATATTTTTTGCAAAAATGACAGTTAGAAATGGCAACTAGTTCTTGAACTACCATTTCTTTGGAAGAAATGGCAACAAAAAATGGCAACTTTTTATTGTTTGCCATTTCTTAGCAAATAATTAGCAGCACCAAATGGCAACCAACTTTTTGTTGCCATTTCTTTGGAAGAAATGGCAACAAAAAATGGCAACTTTTTATTGTTTCCCATTTTTTAGCAAATAATTGGCAGCACCAAATGGCAACCAATTCTTGACTGCCCTTTCTTATGAAGAAATGGCAGCAAATTCTTGATTGCCATTTCTTATGAGGAAATGGCAACAAATTCTTGACTACCATAGGCTTCATAAGAAATGGCACAAATTCTTGATTGCCATTTCTTGACTGCCACTTCGTTCAAAGAAATGGCAGCACTTCTTGACTGCTATTTTCTAAGAAGAAGCACAAAATGGCAACTATCTCTTGACTACGATTTCTTAAGAAGAAATGGTAACCATTTTTTAACTGCCATTCTTACCAAGAAATGGCAGCACAAAATGCATATGTGGAGTAAAATTACACAATGGTTGACCATTTAGTTGCTGGCAAAGTAACTTATTGTTGCCAAAGATTCAATACTACCATTCACAACATTGATATTACTATCACTATTTCTATATTGTCTAAGTGTGAAAGATTCATCAAAAGTCTTAAGTGCATCAGTACTCATAGTACACAGTGTGAAGAATTCCTCTAAAATTCTAAGGAATAACTTTTACTTTTTATAACACATGCATTTTACTTGATAAAAAATATTATTCAATAATTGATTGAGAAATAAATAATACAATTTTTACATAGTAAAATAAAATATAAAATTATAAAGACATTAGATGAAGACTTTTCTAAGAAACATTCAAGCCTATGGTTTGACCCAATGTTTGAAACTCATAATTTTCTTTAAATATACAATCATCCTTAATGATTGCATCATCAACTCGTACTGCTACATTACCAGCTCCCAATGGGTATGATACTTTATATAGGCCTTAATGAAAGTAATAGAATTGTTCTTGCAAATTTTTTATGTTGATCAAGTATCTTTTTCATGGTCGGGAATGTGTATTTCCACAACTATTACCATGCAATGTGGATGAGAGTTAAAAATATGCATCGGTGTGGTTCTAGCATATGTGTGTGAGTTTAATAGATATGATACTTTATACAAGTCTTAATACCAATAATACCCTTATCCTTGCAAATTTTTGAGTTGATATGATATCATTTGCATGGTTGGGCATGCGTATTTTTACAATTCTTAAACATGCATCATGCATGAGTGCTTCTAGCATATCTATGTGTGTCTAATAGGCATGATACTTTACATAGCTTCAATGATGTTGTCTCTGTGCCAACATGCACTTAGGTGGAACAGAATGTGTGCATAGAGTAGCGACAAAACTCCACTTGTACTTGCATAAGGCTAGAAATAATCCCTCTTAGAAATCCAACTTGCAAGTTCTACATGCAAGTTCTACATGCATGTTCTACATGCAAGTTCTACATACAACTCCTACATGCAACTCCTACATGCAACTTCTACCTGCGAGTTCTACATGCGAGTTCTACATGCAACTCCTACATACAACTCCTACATGCAAGTTCTACATGCAAATTCTATATACGAGTTCTACATGCAACTCCTACATGCAACTTCTACATGCGAGTTCTACATGCAACTCCTACATGCAAGTTCTACATGCAAGTTCTACATGTAGAGAGAGAATGTGTTACAATTCCTACATGCAAAGAGAAGCTCTCCAACTTGTATAAATACCCCATAATGAAATGAAGTCCACACGATCTCTTTGGGGCATTGTGTTGAGTTCTACTTTGGTATTCCAAGAAATTGTCTCATGTGTCCATGCTTCCTTGCACTCCACATCCAAAAGCATGTCCTAACCTTGCAACTCCTCCTCCCCTCTCCTTCAACCTTGCAACCCATCCTCTCCCTCTCCTCCCTCCTCCTCCCTCCTCCTCCTCCTCCCTCCTCCTCCTCCTCCCTTCTCCTCCTCCCTCCTCCTCTTCCTCCTCCTCCTCCCTCCTCCTCCTCCTCCCTTCTCCTCCTCCTCCTCCTCCTCCTCCTCCTCCTCGATCCCTCCTCTCTCTTCTTTCCCCCATGCTCTTACACCTTCTTCCTCTCCCATTCCTATGCTCCGCCTAAACCCTTAGTTCCTCAACCCTTAATCTCCATGATCTACAAGGGAGACGAGTTCTCAACCATGTACTCTACTCTAAACCCTAAAACCTCTTCTAAACGTTGGATCTCCTTCTAAACCTTGGAACTCCTTCTAGCCTTGGAAGCTCTTCTAAACCTTGCAACCTCCTCCTAACCCTTAAACTCCTCCTAAACCCTGCAACCCCCAATGAAGAGTAGAATATTCTCAGTGTGTAGGGTTCCGAGGATTTTTGTCACCTACAAATATATCGGGGTTGTTGTTTATAGTATACGTGTAGCTTAGGACCTCGAGTCATGTTCCTTTGAGAGACGTAGGCTTAACTATGGTAAGCAAACATAGTGCATGCATGTGTCAAAGGAACGTGTGTCATCATGGTTAAGGTGATGAAGAATTTCACCTTCAATGGGGGTTGCAGGGTTTAGGAGGAGTTTAAGGGTTAGGAGGAGGTTGCAGGGTTTAGAAGAGGTTCCAGGGTTAGAAGGAGTTCCAAGGTTTAGAAGGAGGTCTAAGGTTTACAAGAGGTTCCAGGGTTTAGAGTAGAGTACATGGTGGAGAACTCGTCTCCCTTGTAGATCATGGAGATTAAGGGTTGAGGAACTAGGGGTTTATGGGGATCATAGGAGTGGGAGAGGAAGAAGGTGTAAGAGCATGGGGGAAAGAAGAGAGAGGAGGGAGGAGGAGGAGGAGGAGGAGGAGGAGGAGGAGGGAGGAGGAGAAGGGAGGAGGAGGAGGTGGGAGGAGGAGGAGGAAGAGGACGAGGGATTCCTACATGCAGAGAGAGAAGCTCTCCAACTTGTATAGATACACCATAATGGAATGAAGCTCACACTCTTTGGGGCATTGTGTTGAGTTCTACTTTAGTATTCCAAGCAATTGTCTCAAGTGTCCATGCTTCCTTGCACTCCACGTCCAAAAGCATGTCCTAACCTTGCAATTGCTCCTCCCCTTACCTCCAACCTTGCAACCCATCCTCTCCCTCACCTCCCTCCTTCTCCCTCTTCCTCCTCCTCCTCCCTCCTCCTCCTCCCTCCTCCTCCTCCTCCCTTCTCCTCCTCCCTCCTCCTCTTCCTCCTCCTCCTCCCTCCTCCTCCTCCTCCCTTCTCCTCCTCCCTCCTCCTCCTCCTCCTCCTTCTCCCTCCTCTCTCTTCTTTCCCCCATGTTCTTACACCTTCTTCCTCTCCCACTCCTATGGTCCCCCTAAACCCTTAGTTCCTCAACCCTTAATCTCCTTTAACTACAAGGAAGACGAGTTCTCCACCATGTACTCTACTCTAAACCTTGGAACCTCTTCTAAACCTTGGACCTCCTTCTAAACCTTGGAACTCCTTCTAACCTTGGAACCTCTTCTAAACCCTCCAACCTTCTCCTAACACTTAAACTCCTCCTAAACTTTACAACCCCCAATGAAGACGAAAGTCTTCATTACCTCAACCATGATGACACACATTCCTTTTACACATGCACTCACTATGTTTGCTTACCACACTTAAGCCTACGTCTCTCAACAGAACACGACTCGAGGTCCTAAGCTACATGTAAACTACAAACGACAACCCTGATATATCTGTAGGTGACGAAAAGCCTTGGAATCCTGCACACTAAGAATACCCTACTCTTCTTATGAAAGTAGTAGGAAAGAGCCAATATTTGGCGCCACTGTCGGGGAGACTAGCGTCTCAAGTAAGGAGTAAACATATGCACGCATGTGTAAAAAAAAAAACTACTTCAAACTTTCACGAACATAACACTCAAGGGAAAGGAGAGTAAATTTTTTTCCATTTCTAGCCAAACATATCAACCCCAAGCATCAACCTTGGGTTACTACCTTAAGAAATTTTCTTTATTTCTTAAAAAGAAGCCACTTGATAATTAATCAGTCTAGGTATGCATAGATCTTGGAATTTCGATCATTTCACCTTTTTGCAGAAGAGAAAACCGAGCTAACCATCAAAAGTTATGGCTTGAGAAGAGTTTAGGGTTTAACCCTAAACCTAAACGCATTTCCTATAAAAACCCACTCCACCCCCTCATTCTTCATCTTTCACATCTTGCCTCCATCCGCTTCCCCATTCCGAGCCCCAAGAAACTCCTCCCTCTCCATCGACCACCACCCTACTCCCATCCTCACATGGTAAGTGACTTAGAGCCCATCTCGCAGCAATAACCTAGCCATCCATGCACCGTGCATTGGTCCTCAACAATCCCTTTACATTGAGAAAGACTTGGATAGCGTTCAGGTGACCACCTCTTCTTCCCTTTGGATTTCCGTCAAAGTTTTTTGTCCATCAAGTTTTTTTTCTTCTCTCTTTCCCCCCCCCCTTCCACCACTACCACTTCCCCCATCCCCCCCCATCTTCCCCCCTCCCCCCCTACATCTCCACCACCCCTCCCATTTCCACTACCCCTTTTCTCACCCCCTTCCCTCCACCCCCCCCTCCACCACCACCACCACCCCCTCCCCCCTTCCCCTCCCCTCGACCCACCCTCACCCCCCACTCACCCCCTCCTCACCCCTCACCTGCCCCTTCGCCCTTTTCCCCCCTGCTCGCAAAACCCCCTCCCCCCCCGTCACCACCGAACGCACAAAACCCCCCCTGTGTGCCGCCGCCGCGACAGTTTCCCCCCCCAACCACAGTCCCAAAAAAAAAACTAACCGTACGTTACTTAACCCTAGGTTATCTTACCTTGGTTAGGTTGGGTTAGTTTTAAATTTAGTTAGGTCAGTTTAACTATTAGTTAGTTACACTAACTGGACCATTAGGTTAGTTCATTAGCTGAACTCACTGTGGTCAGTCTAACCATAACTAGGTTAGGTTAGACTAACTGGTTAGCATTTAACTAGACATTTAGGTTAGTTACACTAATTAGGCTAGTTAGGTCAACTAAACTAGGTCAGTTACTACCCCTCTATTAGTCTTAAAGCCCATTCACACCAAACCTTAAGACCAAGGTCCCCCCCAAAAGGCCAAATTTACCCCTACTTTAACCCCTCGTAACTCATCCGTTTTGGTTCCAAACTGAACCCCATTTGAACCCAGATTTCACACACAAAAACACCATGCTATGAGGTATTTTTCCAGCACATTGCACACCATTTCAACATCCCTAGAACTCGCTCATTCGTGCCCCCGTGTGGGCCTCGTTTCACATAAATTCACTCATATCTTCATGCCGTGACCTCCGATTGATGATTTGTCTACATCGGCACAATTCCCTACACATGTAGGACAATCTTAGGCACATTATTAACATGATGGTACCTACACAAACTAACACCAGTCTAACCCTCCCAACAAAACTTCATCCACAAACGCACTTGTGGCAGAGACACCCTTGGCAAATCTCGCCCAATCTGCATGCAGCTACGTTTTGGCTAATGCCTATGACTCCAATGCTTGCTAATTTCACATTCAACTCCACTGCAACCACCGCCCCCACCAATCCTCTACCTCAAATCCCCTCGTGAGATTCAATCACTTTGTTTAACTCCTCCACGCCCCAACGTGGCTAGACGCTGTTACGATAATGATGGGGATATCAACCTCGATGCAGAGGTTGTCAATTTCTTTAGTCGAAGAAATAATAACAATCAAGGCAGACGTCCCTTGGGAAAATTGAAACTTTCCAAATATAATGGTAGGGGAGATCGAGCCCGATTCCTCCAGCATTTTGATGCCGCATGCCGAGCAGGTGGAGATCAATCCCATGAAACCAAGGTGGCTTGGTTTCCCATGGCCTTAACTGATGAAGCATCTGAATGGTACCTAGACCTTCTAGTGGAAGAGCGTGGCACATGGGACCTACTTCAAACAAAATTCAAACGATGCTTTCAAACGGAGAGGCTACAAGATGATCCCGCTCTCCAACTAAGCAAGATCGAACAAGGTCATCGAGAAGATGTACGCACGTACCTGGGTAAGATGAAAAGATTAATCGTTAAATGTGATCCACTCCCAGATGCAAAGTACCTCATGGCATGGTTCATTGTAGGACTAAGAAAGAAAATCTGAAAGGATATGAAAAAGATTAGCAGCTATGAAATGTTCAGTGTTGCTCATGCGACAGCCATTGACATTGAGGATGGCATGACCAACTCAGACACTAGCAGTGATGACGGCAAATCTAGTACACACGATAAGCACTCGAAAAATGGCAAATCAAAGGCCACTATCGAAACATCAAATGAAGATCGCCTAGAGGCCATGACCATGAAGCTGAAAGAAGACATGATGTAGGCCATGGAACAAAACTTCACTTGTCTCAGTCACCAACTCAGAAATATCCATGGTGAGAAAATGTATGGTGTCCACACTGCATGGCCAATCATATAGCAAATGAGTGCCCAGTCCTAAGAGCTAGGATCACTACACAAGCAAATCCACTGCCAAGGTTGTGGTGCCATATCTACGTCCTCAGTGGCCATGATGAGAATAGTCGCATCTTTAACATGCGCAACAACCTGCCTCATCCTCAACAATACCAAGCGGCACCCATGCCAGTATACAGGCAACTGGCACTTGCACAAGTGCCCTAGCTCCGAGGCTAAATCTTGTTCCCGTTTGGACACAAGTCCCATAACTACTCAGGAATCCGAATCCATGACCATATCCAATAGCACCAAATCTAGCTCCTCACGCAGTTCCAATACATCAATTAGAAGCGGAGGAAGTAGACTCACCATTTGAGTATGAAGTAGAGTACCCAGTGTACTATGTAGAAGGTGCAGAGGGTCTAATATGAGTTTATGCAAATCAAGTACGTCCCAACACATATCGTGCACCAATTAAGTATTGCAGTTGTGGAGAAAATCACCGGATCGCACAGTGCCCTCATCGTGGTAGCCCAGCTACTTTCCAACCACTCTGCAGAGATTGTGGCATAGGACATGCTTGTATGGATTGTCCCATGGAAAATAAGGTCCCAAAACAAACAGAGGTTAAGCTTGACATCCCCATCGGGATCATTGGGGTGGACCATCAAAGTCTGGGTCCGGCATGTATCATATCACAACCTATAAATGTAATTACATACCAACAAAAAGAGGTCACCAAGGACCCTAACATTCCAATCCAACCAAGGACCCTAACATTCCAATCCAACCAAAGCAATTTCTGAAAAAGAAAGTCAAGAAGAGCCTAACAAATTAGTTAATGTAACTATGCCACCAAGTACACATGACACATGTCAGGCTAGTTCAACACCATCAGAGGCCGATCTTTGAGAAGTGCCGGAATACTTCAAGAATTATACAAGTGGCAGTGTGCCAATAGCAATGCCAAGACCACTAAGGGAATCTGAAGTCCAAGAAACCGATAGCATTGGAGAAACTCCAATCTATGAGGGACTGGCAAAAACACGCACAATGAACCTCGCTTTTGAAGGGGAGGAAGAAAAACTGGTTTTCATTGGGAAACAGCTTTGACAAGAAGATGAAACCAAACTCAAAGCACTCTTAATGGAATACCGTGACTGCCTAGCATGGTCATACAAAGAGATGAAAGGCATTTCACCAGAAGTGGTAGTACACATGATACCTATAAGGGAAGGTGCTCATCTAAGGTATGTGGACCTTATCGCACAAATCCTAAGTATGACACCATGGTTTATGACGAGCTGGAAAGACTCCTAGATGCCAGATTCATCTACGAGATAGAGCACACTAATTGGGTTTCATCCATTGTCATTGAGCCTAAATGCAACAAGAAGCTCAGAATATGCGTAAACTTAAAAAATGTGAATGCTACCACAATTAGGGATCACTATCCCCTACCCTTAACAGAAATAGTGTTGGAAAAGGTGGCAGGCTCCGAAATATATAGCTTCTTGGATGGCTCCAATGGCTATAACCAAGTACAAATCGCTCCTAAAGACCAATCAAAAACAACATTTGCTACAAAATGGGGTATTTTTGCATATAGAGTCATGCCATTCGGCCTTTGTAATGCCTCGGCCACATTCCAATGAGTCATGTTCACAGTTTTCAAGTCATTTCTGAATAAGTTTTTAGAGGTTTTTTTGGATGATTTGTGCATCCATTCAAACAAACAAGACCGCTTCAAATGTCTTGAAGTAGAAGTACTAATCAAATGCAGGGAGTATGGCATCTCCCTAAATATAACAAAATGCCAGTTCATGGTCACCCATGGAGTTGTTTTGGGACACATCGTCTCTCTGGATGTGCACAATTTCCGAGCAAAAACCTACGACCAGAAAAGTCCGAACGATAGTTTTTGACACCAACCATGCTTGTATATTTCTCAAAGGAATATACAATTCAATCAATTTAAAATACTTTCCCTAATCTTTAGCAATCCCATATTTGAAGCTCTCATATAACAATGTATACCATATTCCTTGGATAAGTAGGAAAAAGGTATTGGAAACCTCATACTTGAAGCCATTATAATCGATCATAAATTAATCTCTAGTACATTATCAAATATGGGAAGGCAAGGTAGGGATTTTAAAAATATTCCCAATTCTCTAAACCTAAGTACTTTTAAGGAAATGTGGTCTCTACTGAACTCCTTCCTACCATAAGATGAATTAGGGAGAAGTTGTAACTTTCATATACATCTTGAAATTTTTTATTTTTCTCTTTTATAACTATAAGAAGTATAATTTTAAGCATACCATTGCATATATCATTAAATTTTGAACATTTTTCCTTTTTACAGCTCTTCATTCTGAGCTAAGGAGCAAAAGTTATGACCCCTTCTGCATAGGCTCTCCAAGGGTATTTCGCCGGCGGAATAGGGTTGGGCAAGCTCTTCAAACCATATTCCTCTGGCAAAATACACTTAGAGGGTCTATTAAAAAGGTACTATTTATTTTTCTTAGGTCATCCCGAGGAATCGTAAAGAGGATATTTGCTCAAAATTTCATGATCAAAGCAATGGTGAAAGGAAAAGAAAGGATTTTTTAAAGTCATAAAATAAGTAACCACTTGGACATTATATATGTATATTATATAAAGGTATATTTATATCTATATCTATTTATCAATGTTTCATATTTACTTTCATATTCCTTGAAATAATTTGGAATTTTTTGCTCCCCAAAAATGACTTGAGCCTATATATTTTGACCCTCCTCACCTTTTGTCCGCTTGTTGCTCGGGGGTTTTTGCTCGGAAAATGGAAATCCCCGTCTCTCAACATGGGATTGCAACTGACATGGATAAAATCAAAATCATCATGGAATTTCCTCCTCCTACAAATTCCAAAGGTGTACAGGTCTTTATGGGAAATGCTGGCTATTATAGAAGATTTATATTGTGGTATGCCATGATAGCTAGCACATATAGTTTACACTAGATTGTTACACGCACACTCACTGGCATATGCACGCTTTTGCACATTTAGGAAGACCTAATCAATTTCATATTAGGGATGATTGAGTCTTAATTTCCCTATTAAATCCCACAAATAAGCATATAGTTAGCCACATCATGTGCACTCACACAATTTTGCATAGGCACATAATAGATTGCTTCAATAATAGTATCACACACTTTCATTCCATACTCTCAAAGCATGCAATGAATTCACAAGCAAGACAAGAAGCTATGCCAAAACTCAAGATGAATTGGCAAAAGAGTCTGTAGCCTCAGCAACGAGACCCCCACCAAACATCACAGCCGTCTCCTATATGCAAAAATATCAGACTTGCATACAAACTTATCCTACAAGCTCAATGATATGGGTGCAATCGCATCCAACATGTATGCAAGATAGCAAGAAATGCCAGACTCTTCCCAAGAAGATTCAATGGTAGAGTCTGCAACCTCAGCAACGAGATCCCCTCTGAAATTCACACTCATCTACCCCTCCTTAAGAGGAGATAAGCTTCTTGACTATAGACATAAATTGTATGGTGCAAAAGGATTACAGCAGAAACAACTCACATGCCACAAGCTCAATCGCCACTAGGTTATGCACATGGCCTGCCAACTCCAAAATCAAAATAAGACATAACCCAAGGATGGGTAATAAAATCCGGGAGTACGTTGTCTCTGTGCCAACATGGACTTAGGTGAAACTTAATGTGTGCATAGAGTAGCGGCAAAGCTCCGCTTGTAATTGCATAAGGCTAGAAATAATCCCTCTTAGAAATCCAACTTGCAAGTTCTACATGCAAATTCTACATGCATGTTCTACATGCAAGTTCTGTATATAACTCCTACATGCAACTCCTACATGCAACTTCTACATGTGAGTTATACATGCAAATTCTCCATGCAACTCCTACATACAACTCCTACATGCGAGTTCTACATGCAAGTTCTATATATGAGTTCTACATGCAACTCCTACATGCAACTTCTACATGCGAGTTCTGCATGCAACTCCTACATGCAACTCCTACATGCGAGTTCTACATGCAAGTTCTACATGTAGAGAGAGAATGTGTTAG